>NC_066617.1:249287813-249477813 GCF_025201925.1 Gopherus flavomarginatus | reverse complement strand
ACTTTCTAGTCTTCTGTTTCTAAGTGTAAGGACAAAGAGATCAGCTAGTAAGTTATATGGTTTCTTTTCTTTGGTATTTGCATGAATATAAGTGCTGGAGTGCTTTGATTTGTATTCTTTTGGAATAAGGCTGTTTATTCAATATTCTTTTAAGCAATTGACCCTGTGTTGTATCATCTTAATACAGAGAGAACATTTGTACTTATTTTTTCTTTCTTTTTATATAAAGCTTTCTTTTAAGACCTGTTGGAGTTTTTCTTTACTTCAGGGAAATTGAGTCTGTACTCACCAGGGAATTGGTGGGAGGAAGGAATCGGGGAGATCTGTGTGTTGGATTGCTAGCCTGATTTTTGCATTCCCTCTGGGGGAATAGGAAAGTACTTTTTGTTTCCAGGATTGGGAACAGAGAGGGAGATTCACTCTGTTTGGATTCACAGAGCTTGTGTCTGTGTATCTCTCCAGGAGCACCTGGAGGGGGGAAGGGAAAAAGGATTATTTCCCTTTGTTGTGAGACTCAAGGGATTTGGGTCTTGGGGTCCCCAGGAAAGGTTTTTCAGGGGGACCAGAGTGCCCCAAAACACTCTAATTTTTTGGGTGGTGGCAGCAGGTACCAGGTCCAAGCAGGTAACTAAGCTTGGAGGATTTCATGCTAACCCCCATATTTTGGACGCTAAGGTCCAAATCTGGGACTAAGGTTATTACATGAGTGGCAGCTGGTGGGAGATAGACAGAATCCAGAAGCCAGTAGAAATATTATATTTTTCTTTTCTCTGCTAAGGGCTTTTTAGCAGAGAGAAGCAGTTGGTTTTAAAAGGGAACCAGAGAGAATTTTTTTTTCTGCTCTCTCTCGCAGTTTGTGGCTTGCATGTTAAGGGTCTTTTGTCATGCAATAGCCCTCCCATTAGGAGGCAAGTACCAGCACTTATAGGCATGCAAATAAAGTGGTTTTTCTGGTTTCCCTTCATTGAACATTAGCTAGAGAGAGAAAAGGAAAAAAGCACTGTTGCTAGGCAGACTCCAGGAGGGAACAGAGCCTGCAGTTCAGAAGATAAACACCGGAGGGCACCCCAACACAAGAAAACAGGAATCATGACTTCTAAGGCAAAAATTGACGCCGAAGGACAAATCAAAGAAGCTGAACACAGGCAACAACTGGAAATAAAACAAAAAGAGATGGAGATGAAAGAAAGAGAAGAACAGATCAAAGAGGCAGCCTACCAAAGAGAACAGGCAGCCTACCAAAGAGAAAGCAGGCAGGCAGAAAACAAAGACTCAGACACTCAATTCCCTCCACCCAAAGTTGGAAAAATCCGGTTTCCTGATTGGTCCTCTGGTCAGGTGCTTCAGGTGAAAGAGACATTAACCCTTAGCTATCTGTTTATGACAACATTCTCCTCAGAAAATTGTCCCTCCTGTATATGATCTGTGAGCACAGTCATTTAGCATTAATCATTTTGCATCTGAATGTTTTCATTAAATACAGAGGCGCTCAAGTATAAGTGTTCCTGCTGTTTAATTGCCCATTGGTCTTCCGCAGTTAATTGTTAGCTTAGATAAACCTTTTTGTCCGCAATTCCTTTTTCGGCATGAAGAATTGTGACTAGAGCATTTATACCTACTGATAGATTGTCTTTAAATTGTTTCTTCTTTTTCAGCACTTCAACAAGCTCCCAGTCTATAATATACATACCACAGGACATTATTAGAGCAAAGGAGATTATTGCACAAATCAACACCCTGAAAACTCAAGTCAGTTACTATGCCGAAAGGCTCTCGAGAGCTGCCAAGGATAGATCAGCTAATGGCCTTGAAAGATCACTTGCCATTTTGGCAGATAAGGTATGAGAACAACAAAACAAAATCATTGATAAAAGTGGAGTGAGACACATTCTGAAGCACCTCTTTTTTGTGAGTTCCCTGAAAAATCCCAAAATAGTCTCTTTTGTGGACCCACTCATCCACAATTGGAAGATAAATCCAGATTGGATTTTTGAATTTGCCACCACTTATTCAGGTTTTCTCTTCTCTTCCACTCACTCTTGCCTCCACCTCCTATGGATGGAGTGGTGAGGACTGAGAAAGAAGAGTGATACCTATTGGCTTCCTTCCCCAAGCTTAAAGTATCACCTCCGCCACGTGTCCAGTCACAACATCCTAGGGAAGAAAGTCCTAAATTCACTTTCATACTCGTGTCTCTGTAACCACTGACTGGTTTGAGATAATTTCTGAATAAGCTATCATGCAACAGGAACTTGAAGAAACTGGAACACCACAAGGAGTCTTCGTTATCGTTTCATTTGTATAATAATGACATGAACTTGGGGCAAGTTGTAGTGATGCTGTTCAATTATACTTGGCTTCTGTAGCCTGATCTATAGATTATGAATAAAAATCCCCAGTTATCACTTTGAGAGTTGACAAGTTCTTGTCCCAAGATCAGGCCCAGTATTATTTAAATTATTATATAGTTGGGAACCCCAATGTGCACAGGTGCAACATTCACATTATAGGAGCTCTTTTATATTTACAAATAAATAATTTATTAATACATTAGCAAAGTCAAAGACACTCTAACTCAGTAAGGTATATAGAGATAATACAGAAAGTACATCTGAACATCCATACTTTCACCATCCCTTGCAGAACAACCTGAAATGTTAGCCATCATCTTCCTCATCACCATCACCTTCCTCATCTTCATCAGTGGCCATCATTCTGGCCCCTCCCAAGGGCTACATCTCTCTACCCCTACTGCCCTGGGATGCCACTTTTATAATATGTGACGCTGACGTTACCATGTCTGATGCATATTCAGTAGGGATTTCTCCCCTCTTCCTTATTTGTATTTCCTCCCCTTACCACTGTTCAGGTGTTCTTCTTCTATAGGTCAGTGTATTTATGATTTCACCCCATTATCATATACGTCAATTTGTTGTCATGGCACTCTTGCGGTCGGATGTTCCAACTAGAAGTTGGTATCAGTTCATGTTCTGTGGCTGACTTATGTCGTCATGGACACGATCCCCCCACATATACATACTCTACTTCCAATTCTCCAAAACTTATGAGTTATTTAAGTTTATCTGTGCCAAAGGTCATAGGCCTCAAGCCTCATCTAACTGCTGAAGCCAATGACTTACACGATACAAGCCTGTAGGTTCATTGCATTACTGCTGAATATAATAAAGCAGAATATAATGCAAAGCAGTGAATATAATAGAGGTGAGCTGGCCCACTGGGCTACACTCCACTCAATAAAAATGGACTGAACAGACGATCAGAATGAAACTTATTCACAAGGACAAGAGCAAATGAAGTTTTGTAGAGTTCTTTTGTTGTAGTATTTTGAGTTCTAAGAAAGCATAGCTAATAAATAAGCAGTACCCTATGGCAGAAAATGCATTCGATAGTTTACTGTATACCCACTTGAGGTGCCTGTATACTTTCCCATAATGCAAGAATGTATAGGATGAAATTAAAGTTTAAAAATATACAGAAGAAAATACTTGTACATAGTGTATATCTGACCTGTGGATTCTCTGCTGCTGGATATCGTCAAAGCACATAGTTTAGTAAGGTTTTTTTAAAATAGGTGAATAAGAATAGTATCTGAAGTTATGTTATCTAGGAGAAAGGTAAGTCAGCAATCCTCATGCTTCAGGGCTTACGTACATCATTTGCCAGAATAAGGAAGAAATTACCCCCAGGATACAGTATTGCACAATGAGGTGGATGTTTCCTGCCTTCTTCTGAAGGAACCGACTGAGACGGGATATTAAACTAAATGGAACATTGCCATACCAGAGGAGACCAATTTCTGTGGACTGTATGAAGATGCCTGAGGTTGTTTTTTTAAAGACTATTTCACCTCACAGAAAATGAAGAGCTGGCTCTAGGCAGAGGCACTAGGAACTGTAGATATTTGTTAAATATTCAGCATGTGTAGTCCTAAAATGTCAGTGCACTTTTTTGAAAATTACACTTCACATTTTTGCTTCCTGTATATCCTTTTAAGGCCCTGCTGTAAAATAAGTAGCACAAACTCAAAATGAGGGTAGTGGTTTTTTCTGTTTGTTTGTTTGTTTTTAAGAAAAAGTAAGAATGTAGATAAGGATTTAAAATTGAAAATGCTTTCAAATTCTGTTTTCTATTGTTTTTAGACACGGCAGCTTGTCACTGTCTGTGATTGCAAGTTACTGGCAAATTCAATACATGGATTAAATGCTGCAAGGCCAGATTATATAGCCTCAAAGGCATCTCCAACCTCTGGAGAGGGGGAACAAGTGATGCTAAGGAATGATCAAGACACCCTTGTGGCAAGATGGACAGGAAGAAATAGCCGATCTTCTCTGCAGGTGGATTGGCATGAAGAGGAATGGGTAGGTTTGCTGAATGGAGGGATAAGGCCTGCTGATGTCATCTCCTTTTTTCCCTTTTAGTATCCCTTTATTCCCTAGCCTTGTGCCCCTTAGCATGTAAACTACTAGCCACTGCTCACTGATATCTGCAAGTCTTATTTTGGAGCACAATGCTGCATGTTTTAGGTCTGGTCTACACTTAAAGTGTAGGCTGATGTAGCTATGACACTCAGGGCTGTTAAAAATCCACACTTTGTGTGCCATAGCTATACCCAACCTATATTTTAAGTGTAGATGCAATTAGGTTGATGAAAGGATGCTTCGCTCAACCTAGTTACTGTAGCTTAGGGAGGTGGGGTTCTGACAGCAATGGAATAATTCCTTCCATCACTATAAACCGCATCTACACTACGGGGTATGGTGCCTTAGCAATGCCACTGTAGTAGACATGTTGTTAGTTATCCAAAGGGGTCACTGATAAGTATCCTGAAATGTTCCTTTCATCCTTTCTCTGTCTGCCCTTTGATCAGCAGGAGCAGAAGCAGGCATTGAAAAATTAGTCTGAGTCTCTTGCCCAATAGCAGAGTCAAATCAGGTCTACATTGCAGACCTATGTTGGTTTAACTGTGTTGCTCAGGGATGTGAAATATCAACACCCCTGAGCAACTAAGTTATACAGACCTAACCCCCCGTGTAGATGATGCTATGTCGATGTCTTCTCCCATAGACATAGCTACTGCCTCTCAGGGAGGTGGATTAACTTCTGCGACAGGAGCTCTCTCTCCTGTCGGTGTAGGAGCATCTTCACTTAAGCGCTACAGTGACACAGCTGCATCAGTGCAGTAGCATTTTAAGTGCAGACCTGCCCTCAGTCACTTGGGCCACTTGGTTGTCCTGCAGTCAGTTCTATATTGATAGTTAATTGAGTATTCTTTTTAACAAAACAATTAAGAAACATTGTGCAGGGTGTCCCTTTATCAATCTCTATGCACAGCCAAAAAAGAAGACAACCTAAGAAATAGAACTCTTGCAATATACTCTTAGATATTAGTTATGAAAAACAGCTTTTCAAAGGCTTTCCTGGGTTTTTTAATCTAAATATTTAAGTGAAGTGTCTGTTTCTGTTTTAATTATGAGCTGCCTTTTAAAAAGGTCACACCAAGAATTAAATGACTTTCCATCTAGTGTTGCCAATTTAAATATGAGAATTGAGCTGTCCTAACAGTGTAGTGTAGTAGAAAGTGAAACAGAAGTGAATGCAATCTTTGTTAAAACTGTTGAAATTGATTAGAATAGTGGTTAACCCTATGAAATACAGGAGGAAAAGAAATAATGTCAAACTGCATTTCAGAGCTACCTCCAAAAGAGACTCTCATAGGGTTGATCCCTTCAGTGGCCTTCAAATGAAGCCCATAAAGTTCATTAGGTTACTGATATTGCACTACAGTTACTTATTCATTTACTCAGTTAAAAGTATATATTGGATACAAGACATATCACATAACAATGACGTAAACTTTTCCTTCTGTATCTGATGGCTTATTAATTTTACATTCTGTTATAATAGCATGTATGGGAATTAATGGGTGTGTACCACAGTATCGTGTATTTTTATATTCACATATGTACTCTGCGTGTGTGAATAGACACACCAGCTACATATACAAATACATGATACTGTGGTATAAGGGTTTTATCAGCATGAGTTTGGGATGGCCGCATTACTCATAAGTGAGTTATACAGGCCATTCCAAATGAATGCCAATAAAATCTTTATACCACAGCCTCTCTTACAGGAAAATCTTTTAGGAATGTCTTAGTTTTAAAATTTGTTATTGGAACTATTTTTGTATCCCTTCAGCTATAAATTCAGATTCCTTAGTTAGTTTGGCTAATTTTTTTAGAAGTAGCCTGTGGCTTTGGAAGTCTCAGTTTCTGGGTGGCAGGCTTGGGAGACCTAGAGGCTGATTTTTCAAATTACTGATTACCTACAGTCCCATTGACTGCAACCTCAGCTGAAGATGTGTGTTCTGAAAACCAGGCCTAAGGTGTCTCAATTTGGGCACCAAAATTAGAGGACACTTTTGAAAATTAGCCAATGAGTCAAACTATGCAGGGTTCAAAAGGAAGACACCAGAAAAAACTCTAAAATGAATTAAAATAGTCTTTCTGTACCTCAAAATAGCAAGGCTTTAAAGTAAGCTCCCTCTACCCATTTTAAAGCTAGAAGTGAGTGATGGGTCCCACTGGGAAACTGGGGACTTCCCTTTCCAGTGATACTAAGTTCCATTTCTAGCTATGTAAGAACACAGGGCACTGAAATTTAAAGTAACAATTTTTTAGGGATCGAAAAACTGTCACTGGTCCAGGACTAAACTTTATCCACTCTGGACCTCAGGCAGGTGTAACTTTTGAGAAGAAACTTCCACATTTGCCTGAAGGAGGAGGAAACATTTTCCCTGTTAGGTTGGTTGATTTAAAAAAAAAATGTGCATTTGAAGTTGAAATAATACCTGGGGAGATGGATTAGTGGGCAGATGGCTTAAGAGAGTTAGAATTGTATGACAAATTTATCACACAGCTCTGCAGCTTACTATTTGGATGTCACTTTAACTTATATAGATACATATGGAGTATGTATGTATAAATGCAATGGCAAAGTGCAAACTTTCCTAAGCAGTTGTGTCTAGAACCACAGCAGACAAAGTATCTCCTTTTTGCAAATATACTTGTCATCTAATGTTGGGATCTTCTTAATTGAAAAGGAGATGTTTTTCTTTCAAGGAAAAAGTTTGGTTGAATGTTGACAAAAGCCTGGAGTGCATTATTCAGAGAGTGGACAAACTTCTCCAGAAAGAACGTTTGCACAGTGATAGCTGTGAAGATGTTTTCCAGTGTGACATCAGCTGTACTAGTAAGAAAGGTAATCGGGATACTCGTGCCTACTGGATAAATCCAAAAGGCTTAGATGAGACCTCATCCTCACCACCATCATCCTCACCACCATCTTCAACCATATCATCCTCTGCATGCCCTTCTCACAGAAACACAAGTGCGTATGACGGACGCTGCTTTGCTGTATGTTGGCATATTTCTTAAACCTTTGAATTCACATTTATGTCAAATTCTACATTTTTTAAATAAACAAGATACCAGACAAAGGAGCCTGGGTGAGTTTGGAGTTGCTAACCTTTTAAATGAAATCCTGGCCCCACTGAAATCAATAGCAAAACTCCCATTGACTCCAGTGGGATCAGGATTTCACCCTTGGTGTTTTGAGAGCTGAGGTTCCAGATTTCAGATGAATAGAATGAATGTGGAACGCATCGTAGCCTGATATACTCAGCATATAGGTCAGGCTGTGGAATTTATGCCAATACCTCATTATTTTTTCTTTTGGCATCTGCTTGTCTGCTGCCTCAGGGCTATTCCAGTGTACCTTTTAAAAGATAGAATAGAACATGAAAGTGGCCCATGCAGTACTACAACGCTGATGAACAGAGCTGAGCTGCCGGAGTGCGATGCCAAGTGAGAGTGGAGGAAAGGTGGAAGGGAAGTACTGCTGGGTGAGAGGTTCCAGAAGAGTGAGCTAAGAACAAATAGGTGCATTGGGTTTTTAAGATGTATATGATATTTATCCTCATACTGATCTGCTCCTCAAGTGAATGAGTATCTCTCAGGTGAATGAGGTGACCTGGTGATGACTGAGAATAATGTGCTCTTGTTCCTACCATTGATTTATGAAGGGCAGCAGTGTGTAGTGGGCTGAGCACTTGACTAGGAGCCAGGAACTCCTGCATTCTACATCTGGCTCTGCTGCTTATTTGCTGTATGGCCTTTGGCAGTTCACTTATGCTAATTTTTTCAAGTCTGAGTGCCTTAAAGTGAAGCAGTTAAATCTGTATGTAGGTACCTAAATCAAAGTGATCCGAATTTCAGAAGTGCCAAAGTCGTAGTTCCCATTGAAGTCAATGTGAATTTGAAAATGCTAAATATGCATTTAGGTGCCTACATACAGGCACCTTTGTTGGAACATTTTGGCTGTAATCTCTTCAAGTGTCAGTTCGCCCATCTGTAAAATGGCAGAGTAGGCAAAATGCTTTCTGGGGCCCTAAGGGATAGGGAAGGGCAAAGCACACTTACTAGCGGCCTCTGTAACGCGTTTTGAAAATGTGTAGTGCGTTCCCTCTCAGCCTTCCACTAGTGCAATTCTCCAGGCACACCCTACCCCAACAGACTTATTGGCCAGTCGGGGCTGTCAGTAGTGCTCGTAGTAAGTCTGCTGCACTCCAGTTGATGGTTTTGTCCCATTAGGAAGCATGAGGGAAGGAGGGGTTTCTGGCAAGTTTTCCCCCCTTACCACCAATGTGGTTGTCTGGGGCAGTTATAATATAGGACCCAATCAAATTGCCTTTTCAGTGAGTTAAATGGCAGTTGGATCAGCCCCAAGTTGTAACTGTGAACTTATCTGTATATTAGGTGTATAAACTGACTGAAAATAATGCATGCAGCTATTTTAAGAATAATTGTTGGTTTGCATGGTAAGGTTGCCTTAAAAGTGGCTCAAACATTTAAGCAAAGTTACGGTAATATGTAGTATCAAAGTAATCAGTCAGTCAGATTTTGTAGTACAAACATAAAATGTAGGAAAGAAAAGACCATTCTAGTCTATTCTCCGGCTAGTGTAGCTGTAAACTAAATAACACTATCAAAACTATAGGTTCAATTGGTGCTAAATATATTGTAAATAAATAATATCTTAAGCATGTGAATGAGAGAAATTCTTAAACTAATCCTACTTTGAAGTTCCATTTTAGGTTTACAAATTTTCTACCCTTGCAAGTTTTCATGATAATCATTTTCTTAGAACAGATCAAGCAGTGGTTAGTCTCAGAAAAGGTCATTTGAGTTTTAAACATTTCCATGTTTCATACTCTGTGGTATTTCATGCCTCTTCCTTCCACTATTTTTGCATGCCTGTGACTTCATATTCATTTCACTATTAATATTTTAGTACAGTAAGAGATAACTTAACTTAAAAACTAAACATTTGTATTAAAAATTAACTTTTTAACAGCATATGGTATAGAATTGAATATCTGTTACATATGATTTGCTGAATGTTCTAAATTGCTGGAGTTTTTTCCGAGAATATCCTACATTTCTGGGTATTTTGTATTAATAAGCTATCATATTAGAATTGTTTTGAGTATTTTCTTTCTGCTGCAGTTATTTGAGCATCAGAACAACAATTACATAAATTGATATTTGCTTAATAATATATATAAAGGGAACATGTGAATGTATATGCCATTAAGATCTATGGATCCAATATAATTTGTAAATATAACTTTAAAATAGTCTTAGTAGAGAAGACTACTTAGTAGACCTCTCACATTGATTGCTTTCTAGCACACACGGGCTGGAAGGTGGACTCCTTTAACTTACTGGTCATATATGTTAAACAGAGAGCATTTTAGTAAAATGTGTTGCTCTGTTTTAGAGTGATCTAGTAACAAATGTATGTGGCAATATATTTTGTTTATTCACTCATTGAACCTTTCCTGGCCACTTATTGGTTGAGAACAGTAACATCATGAATCAGTAAATTTCAGTGTGCACACTTGTGCTCAACTTATTAAGTGTCTCATGTGAACAACTTTAGTGTTAACATTCAGAGTACTGAAACCTGAAGTTTTCCAAAACACATTTTGGATTTTTAATTAAAAGAACTAGAGAGAAACTGGTGTAGCTGTGGGTGAAATGTGGTCAGAAGTCATGGCCATGCAGGCAGATTTATGTCAAAACTGTTTTAGAACAGCCCTTTTCTTTAAAACTGTGCCTACAGCTTTTAATATTGCTTCACCCACTTCTACTCTGTATCTTAACATTCATTTCATATGAAAATGAAATTAGATACATCTCCCTACCTACTGATTTGTCCAGCAGAAAATATCTGTAGCCATCTGGAACTCTACCCCCATCCTCACCCCAAAACCAAAATAACTTCCTCCCTACAGCCTGCTCACTTAAACCACACCATCAGGAATAGCTGAAGTATATATGCCCTGAAGGTGGATGAACTTGGATGCTGTTAGACGAGGGAATACAGCAAGTTCCAGAGTTGTGGGCACTCTGCCAGGAATGCCCTGCCCCTGTCTTCCAGTTGTACAAATCTGTCAATCTGACTGTTGATCCCAGCTATAAGATTATGAGGAGAGAAGCAGTTTCTGAAGTAGCCTGGACCCCAGCTGTTCCATAGGTCGAAACCAACTACTTGAATTGTACCAGAAATGAATTGGAAGCCACTGCAAATAAAGTGCCCGACAGCACTATGTCAATGAGAGGGCTTCGCCCATCAACATGGATACCTCCTCTCAGGGAGGTGGATTAACTACGCTGACAGGAGAAACTCTCCCTTTGACATAGGAGCCTCTTCACATACAGAACTACAGTAGTGCTATATGTGAAGACAAGCCCTCAGAAGCATCACATTTTCTTGACTGACATGCATCCAGAATAGAAATACCCTCCTTTCTATAAGTACTTGTGTGGGAAACACATTTAATTTATTTAACCATGACCATTGGTTAGAGATTAATAATAATTCAGGATTAAAGAAACAAAAAAAACCAAACACCAAACAGTTCTAAATTTGGTGAAAGTGGCATAGTAACGCACTGTTGAAAGTATTTTCTATGCTAATTCTAAGGGTGAATTGTGAAGGGAAACATTGTCTGAAACAGTGAAAAGGGAGACTTATCCAGAAAACCAAAGAAATATTTTAGAAATATAATGTTGCAATAGACTCAGATATTTGCTTTAAAAACTGGTTTTTTTGCTATGCTAAAATCTTTACTGAATGTTATGCAGGTTTTGATTATCCAAAGTAGTAGTTCTTCTTCGAGTGATTGCTCATGTGTATTCCATGGTGTGCATGTTTGCCATGTGCACCGATGCTGGAAGTTTTCCCCCTAGCAGTACCCGTAGGGGAGCGCCCCAGCGACCCCTGGAGTGGCACCTCAATGTCGCTGTATAAGGGGCGCAGCACACTCCCCCCATCCTCGGTTCCTTCCTGCTGCCAGTGAAGGTGCTTCGGAACTGCTCTACTCCAGCTTTGCTGTATCTCGTCCCCAAAACTGTTTGTTCATTCAGTGGATGGTACCTGTAATTAGTTAGTTGTTGAGTTAGTTTAGTTTAGCTAGAGCGCCCTGGCCGGGGCATGCCCCATGCCCCGGGTTTTAAGTCATTCGACACTTGTAGGCGTTCTGTGCCACTGAGTGATCCGCACGCAGACTGTCCGCAGTGTTTGGGAGAAACCCATCTCAGTGATCGCTGCAAGATTTGCAAGTTGTTTAAGCCTTGAACCCAGAGAGAAAAGGACATTAGGCTCTGGGCTATCTGATGGAGTCGGCGCTGACCCTGGCTCCGGCGCACCGCTCCAAGTCAACACAGGCAGCACAGTGTCGATGCGTGGCGACCCATCGGCGCCTTTGATTAGTCGGCACTGCTCCCTGTCCACGGGGCACACCAGGAAGGCTAGAAAGAGGCCTTCTTCACCACAGCACCAGAGTAAACCAGAATAGAGGTTAGACCCATGTTGAGCAGTCTTTGATCCCCACTGGCCCCTAGGCCTCCGACTCAAGTCAGGCGGAGTAGCCTGGATGTCTGGGTGCCCTTGACACAGGAGGCCCTGCAGGCGGCCCAGGACCTTAAGTCCATGCTGGTACCAGGAGCACCGCCGATGTCGGCCCCGCACTCCAGAGGCAAGCCGCTGCTGGGATCTCCGCAGTCACCTCCAGCTCAGTACCGGTTTCAGCTGAGGGAATGTTCCCGACACCCTTCGCCGCCCAGCAGCCATTCAGGGCAAAGTCCACGTGGATCACCCTCGATGCCCACCAGGCTGTCTGGTTGGGTTCTGTCGACCGAGACTCTAAGCACCACTCTGCTGCGAGGAGCGAACACTGGCGGGACCAAGGCAGACATTGCCAAAGCTCCTCGTCTCGGAGGGGTTATCGTAGCCAGTCACGGCACGAACGTCGATGTCATTACAGTTTGGCGTCCTGCTCCAGGACCCTGCCACGGCACCACCTCCGCAGTCCCGGTCGTTGATCGCTGGAGCTGATCGCGGAGGAGCTGTTACCAATGGTACCGGTCCTCCACGTCAGGATCGCAGTCCCATGGTTGTCATCACTCCCGGCGTCGCCGCTCCTCCCAGTCTGTGGACAGAGACAGGTCGTATGTCAGCCCGGCCTCCCTTCGTAGTCGTCCATCGATGGGCCAGGTCAGCCAGGCAAAACAGCGGGCCCCATGGCCAGCCCAGTGGTAGCAGTGGGCACCATGGCCTCCTACGCAGCCTCCGGTGAGGGCTCACTCAGTGGCTGGAGCCTCAGAAGGACCATTGGCCTCGCTCTCCAGATCTCCGAGGAAGGAGTCGGTGAGATGTTCATCCGCGGCACCATGCCCAGAGACCGACCAGGTGTTGGACCTTCTGGTGCCAGTGGACACCCAAAGTACTGTGCTGGCCTCCTTGCCCTCCCCGGATGAGGCGATTACGCCCCCGCCTCCCTCTGTTCCACAGGATGACTTTAGGGCCCACCAAGAACTCTTAAAAAGCAAAGGAGATGGAGGAGCCTTCGGAATCCTGTTTAATGTGCTGTCCTCCTCGGTGCCAGGCGGGGTGGCCTTCCTTCTTCATGAAGGGGTGGCAAAAATTTCAAATGCCCTGTGACAAACACCAGCCTCATTGGCCCCCATCTCCAAGAGAGCAGAACGCAAGTATTTTGTACCCACCAAGGGGCATGAATACCTATACACCCACCCTGCTTCTAACTCTCTGGTGGTCGAGCTGGTCAACCACAGGGAGCAGCAGGGCCAGCCAGCCCCTACCCCGAAAAATAAAGATTTGTGGAGGCTGGACTCTTTTGGAAAGAAAATATATTTATCCTCGAGCTTCCGGTTACGGGTTGCAAACTGCCAAGCTCTCCTGGGCTGGTATGAATTCAGTCTGTGGGGCTCCCTGCCCAAGTTCGAGGACTCCCTCCAGGAGCGCAACAGGAAGGAGTTCAAAGCGCTGGTGGAGGAGGGTACAGCAGCTGCCAGGGCAACCCTGCAGGCAGCTTCGGATGCAGCAGACACAGCTGCACAGTCCATGGCCTCGGTGTCCATGAGAAAGGCGTCATGGCTCCTGCTCTCTAGGCTGTCCAGCGAGGCGCAGACCTCCCTGCTGGACCTCCCAGTTGACGACAAAGCTGAGTTTACGGAACAAACAGATACAAAGCTGCATGGCCTGAAAGACTCCTGCATGACTCTCCAGACTCTGGGTCTCTATGTTCCAGCTCTGGCTAAACCTCAGTTCAAGCCATAGCAGACTCCTGCTCAGGTCATCCACTCAAAATATGAGACCGCTTGTAAGAAGTCGTGGGACTGTAAGAGGCGCCCATAGAGGCAGTCTTGCCCTGTCCCCCAGCCTGGGTCCTCCAAGGGCAAGCAAGTGGGGAAAAGGCGGTTTTGACGGGACCCCCAGGGGCGCCCTGCCAGTTCTCATCAGGGATCCACCCCCAATAAAGCTTCCCTTCTCCGATCGGTTATGTGCGTTCCTCCCAGAGTGGTCCTCAACACTATCTCCCGGGGCTACACCCTCCAGTTTACTTTCTCCCTGCCCAACCAGCCCCCGCCCCGTCCCTCCTGGGGGACCCCTCGCACTAGGCTCTGCTTGAGCAGGAGGTGGGGCGGCTCCTTGGCCTAGGAGCGGTGGAAGCAGTACCCGGGGAGTTCAAAGGCAAGGGGTACTACTCTTATTATTTCCTTATCCCAAAGGGGGCTCAGGCCCATCTTGGACCTGCAAGGCCAAAACCAGTACATGGTGAAGCTCACATTCTGCATGGTCTTCCTGGTCTCCATCATCCCCTCCCTGGATCCCGGGGACTGGTACGCCACCCTTGATCTGCAGGACGCATACTTCCACATTGATATATTTGAGGGGCATAGCCTGAGTGGTCTCTCCACCCAGAGGTGGTGCACAGACTTTTTGAAGTGTGGGGAACTCCCCAGATGGATCTGTTCATGACTCGGCAGAACTGTCGCTGTCCCTGGTTTTGCTCCGGGGAGGGGCAGGGATAGGGCACTATCTCTGGTGCCTTCCTCCTGTCCTGGTCAGGCCAGTTTCTCTATGCCTTTCCCTCATTCCCGCTGATCAGCAAGGTCCTGGAAAAGATAGACGGACAAGGCCTGGGTCCTTCTGGTTGCCCCGGCACGGTCCAGACAGCATTGGTACGGGACCCTCATAGGCCTGGCAGTCGCCCTGCCGTGGCCATTGCAGTCCCGCCTGCACCTGCTCTCCCAAGACCAGGGCCACCTCCTCTACCCCATCCTAGCGGCACTCCACCTCACAGCATAGCTGCTCAGTGGTTAGGTAGGGAGGAGAGGATGTGTTCGGAAGGGGTTCAGCGTGTCCTCCTAGAAAGCAGGCGGCCCTCCACGCACCAAGCCTAGTTGGAAAAGTGGTATCGGTTTTCCAGATCGGCGAACGAGTGGGGTGTTTCCCCGGGGGCTGCCCCGCTCCAGCTTATCCTGGACTACCTCCTTCATCTCAGAGCCCAGGGCCTGGCGCCGTCGTCAGTCAAGGTGCATCTGGAGGCCATATTGGCCTTCCACCTGCCGGTGCAGGGGCACACACTATTCTCCCATGCTATGACTGGCCAATTCCTTAAGGGGTTAGATCATCTCTTCCCGTATGTTAGGCCTCCAGTCCCACAGTGGGACCTAAATTTGGTGTTGGCCCATCTCACGGGGCCCCTGTTTAAGTCTGCTCCTGGTCACACCTCTCATAGAAGGTGGCCTTCCTGGTTATGATCATGTCGGCCAGGCAGGTCTCAGAGCTCAGGGCCCTGACCTCCAAGCTTCCGTACACAGTGTTCCATAAAGATAATGTCCAGCTCCGCCCACACCCCTCGTTCCTCCCGAAGGTGGTCTCCGCCTGTTACGTGGGTCAGGACATTTTTCTGCCAGTCCTCTGCCCCAAGCCCCATGCATCCAGTGAGGAGCGCCGCCTCCACACGCTGGATGTGAGACGGGCTCTGGCTTTCTACCTGGAGTGGACTAAGCCATTCAGAAAGTCCTCACAACTGTTCATCACCTTGGCTGAGCGCATGAAAGGTCAGTCGATCTCCACTCAGCAGCTCTCCACCTGGATCACGTCGTGCATCCATACCTCTTATGACCCGGCGGGAATCCCTCCACCACCAATTGAGAAGGCGCACTTGACTCGGGCGCAGGCCTTGTCGGCTGCCTTTTTGGCCCACATCCCCATTAAGGACATTTGTAGGGCTTCCACGTGGGCTTCAGTTCACTTGTTCACCTTGCACTATGCGATCGTCTCCCAGACCAGGGAGGTTCAGCAGAGCTGTACTCTGTCACGAGAATTTGTGAACTCCTACCCACCTTCAACAGATATAGCTTGGAATCACCTGCTGTGGAATACACATGAGCAATCACTCGAAGAAGAAAAAACAGTTACCTTTTCCATAACTGGTGGTCCTCAAGATGTGTTGCTCATGTCTATTCCACATCCCACCCTTCTTCCCCTCTGTCAGAGTTGTCTGTCAAGATGGAACTGAGGGTAGGGGGAGCCCACAGCCCACCTTATACCGCTCCATGGAGGTGCCGCTCCAGGAGTTGCTGGGGTGCTCCCCTATGGGTACTGCTAGGGGAAAAACTTCCAGCACCGCGGCATGTGACGAGCATGCACACCTATTGTGGAATAGACATGAGCAACACATCTCGAAGAACACCAGTTTCAGAAAAGGTAACTATCTTTTCTAGCTCAGGTGGTATTCCCCAGGACCACTATTGAATTTGGTATTCTCCTCTATTATCTGCATCCTTGACTAATAATTCTTGATATTACCATGACACAAGTTTCAGTTTTGTTAATCTACTAAACTAATATGGAATATTTCAGGACACGTGACTGGGGTTATTAAACTTTGACTATATTCCTTTCTGAGGGCTCAATCCTCCCACTGAAGGCAGTGCAAAACTCCCACAAGCTTCAGAGTGGAGTACGTTTGTGCCTTTGATATACACCCAGTACTGGTCAGAGTGAACAGATTTATAAATTGTACAACACAAACTAAATATTATGAAATAGCGAAGTAGTGATTCTCATTACTGTTGCAGTCTGAGTGCATTAATGTTACTTTCTGTTAAGTGCTCTGGTACTTTAAATTTATTGCTGATCTTTTGCTGTTCTGTTTTAGCTGCCTTACTGCAAGCTTATTCTACAGTTGCACTGAACCAGTGGTTCTCAAACTATGGTCCGTGGATTGGTGGTCTACGGAACACTTGCTGGTGGTCCACAAACAGCAAGCTGGTCTCATGGTACTGGCTTCTCCTCCCTCTTTTCAACTGCCAAATCAAATTTAAAAAGCAGTTAAAATGCTTACGGGGGAAATAATATTAGGGAAGCAATTGCTGTAGTTGCCACATGGTTATTATGTGATCATGAGCAGTGGGGGAGAAGTGGTCCACATAATCAAACTGGGAGGAGAGGTAGTCCATGAGGCAATGTCTCTGTTAAGTTGTGATCCACTCTGTGGAAAATGTTTGAGAACCTTGCATTGAGCATTTGAGTTGCTTATGTTGAGACTGTGTTGCTGCTCCTTAATCATGCATGTTGCACCTCCATTTCTGTGCAGATTGCAGCCCCCCTCCTGAAGAGTCCAGCCCAGGTATGTGCGTTTTCCATTCATGGCTTCTGCAAATTGCAATTTTTGTTTGCATTTAACAGTGAAACAAGTGTTTTGCTGATGTGTTATCTAATACTGCATTGGAAAGATGTGCAAGGAAAAGTGTTATTTCTCTCCAGTCAGTCTCTTTTTACCAAATAAAAACATGATAGGAGGAAGACATGGAAGAGGAAATAGCTATAAGTATCGCTTAACTTCTATAAACACATACTGTCTCACCATGAAATCTGATAGGTTATTTCCTAAAGAGACGTGGAACAGGCTCACTGGAGAGTCTGGTAGCTTTATGTGTTGATAGATGAGAAATGGTCAGTGACATTACCTTTTAATTTCTCTTGTGGCCAAGTTCTAGTAAATTGATTTGAGGAGTGCTAACGTAGGACCTGTTCCAAAAGCCATGGATATCAATTGTTATCTGATTATTGATTTCAATGGACCTTAGATAATGCTGTTTATTGGGTGCTAAATTTAGTATTCTGAATGGACATTAGGAAATGGAGCAATCTGATTGGATGATAGAGGGTAAGTAATTGCTTTGTGGGTGTGCCACAGCATTGTAGGCCATTGGAAACCTAACTTTCAGAACACAAATTTGAAATAGTTTGATTTCATTGTCTATCGCTCCTCCTCACAACACCACAGACTTTATTCAGTCTCTAAATTATTCTGCTTAAATATTGCCTCTGTCTCATATTAAACTGCTGTGATTTCTCTCTCCTATTGGAGATCAGTTTGGGAGTGGCATAGAGTCAACATCGATGTTATTAAGTCAACACATAGATACTGCACAGCTTACATCAAATGTTGCTGGCTTTCAGAAGCCATCCTACAATGCCCCACAATGACAGGTCAATTAGTGCAAACGCTCCTGGTAAGGACACGCACCGCCAACACAAGGAAGGTGTGCAAAGTGTAGGCATGCACAAAGCATGTAATTATTGCAGTGGCTGGATGCCAACATAAATTAGGTCAACTTAATTTTGTAGTGTAGACATACCCAATTCAGAAAAGCACTTAAGCATGTACCTAACTCTGGCATGCTTAAATATATTATTGAATATGGATAGACTTGAGCCCTGCTTTGCTGAATCAGGGGCTGAACACAAGTCAGCATCTGAATGAATAATCTGGTTTTCAGAGTTGCTGAGCACCTGCAGCTCTCCCAGAGTTAAATTGCAGCTTCAGGTGCCCAGTACTTTGATATGTGACCCTACCTTTATTGCTGTATTCTCTTTACTGCTGTGGAAAAGGAAGATATAAACTTTAAAAACAAAACTCTCTCTCACAACTTTCCCCCTGTACACCTCTGTGTGTGCACATTAACTTAAATAGACTTTCCAGGGACAAAAGCAATAGGGCTTGTGTGCAGTAGTCCTGAGTGGCACTGTTATATGTCTTAATAGGTTATTTCAGTATCTAATTTCTGTGCTCCAGGGCCCATCATCACAGCCTGTCAGCTATAGAAGCTCTTTCTCTTCCTCCCTTATGCAGTGTTTTTCAGCCTTGGCTGCATTCTTTTTATCTCATCATTTCCACAGGTTCTTCCCTATGGAAAGCAAAATGTCCCTGGAGTTCTCTCCCATTCAGGCCTTCCTCCTGGCTTCCTAATAGCAATAAGAAAAATAAAAAAGACACATATGGAGCCAAATCCTGACATCTTTTACCAAGCAAGACTGCCATTGACTTCCATGGGTACTGTCTCTTAGTGAGGACTCTGAGATTTGGCCTTCAGTCTGAACTTTCAGTAGAAATTTTAATAAAAGGAGGGGTATTTATAAACAAAATAAACAAATGGCAACTTTGAACTTTTTTTGACCAGATCTTCAGCTACTGTAAATCAGCGTAATTGTCCATCTCACGTCCCTCCACACCTCCATTTACTTTGAAAGTTATATTGACTTCAGCGGAGCTATGATGATTTACGCTAGCTATGGGTTTGCCAGTCACCAGATTGGGCGCCTCCCAAGCGTTGTGGCCTGGGATCATGCTCATGGGCCTTCTTAGACTCCGACATCCTTTTTGCCATTCACATTCCCCTTCTTGGGGTCTGGGTTTATTCAGATAAAATAAACTAAAACGTAAAACTCAGAGCCCCAAAACAAAATCCATCCATGTTACCCTCTTGTTAGGTCATTCCCAGGCCTCTCCTGCTTGTAGCTTCAGTCTCACTCACTCCTCACTGTCTGTGATCTCCCTGAGCATCTGCACTTCACTGCAGCCTCCTGCTGCTCTTTCTAGGGAAATCACCTTATCCATACCCAGCTGTGGCCTCTTAATAATCAGAATTGGTTGGCCCCAACCCTCCAGCCCTTCAGGGGCAAGCCATCCTATTAATTGTCCCATAGAGTATGTATTGCCATTAAAGTGTTCTGGTGATTTCATAAAATGTAAGAGCAGAGCTCAAGTGGATTGTGTTGTCACAACAGAATTAGAATACCTGACAGTGTTTCAAAATCTTTTATTTGTTTTAAAGAATATATAGTCCCAACAATAAAATCCTGTTAAGAATATTGTTAAAAAAAACACAAACAAAAAGCCGATTGAGGAAAGTGAATATATGAGTACTATAGACAATTTATTTTAAAATTGCCAGTGGATGTCCAGTCCTGATGTGAATCTGTCAGTTACTATTCCTTTCCTCTTTGTTTATAGTCAGTTGCTGCTGTCAGATTTCTTTTAATTTGCATGCGTGGCATCTCTCCTCTCAGATTAGAGGGAAAAGCAATGTCACACTGTTAAATGACAAGATTTGAATTTCATTATTGATGTTTCAAGCCATAAATAAAATATACCAAATAGAGGAAAGGCTAGTGCACTCCAACAGAGCTACGAAAGTTTCCGTTACATAATAGCTGACCTTGGAAACTAATCCAAGAATTGCATTATCTTTCTGAATTCTGTTTTTATCATGCTACTGATTTACAGTTTGATTTGAAACAGATATGTCTTTTTTTTAATGGATTTGTTGACAAAGACATATAATAATTTTGAATTTTAACTCCCCCTGGATTATTTAGAAAGTTAAATATTGCCATGTGTTGGAATGGCTACATTCTAAAAGATATTTTCCATTTTTTTTATCCTTTTATACAAAGCTCTTTAAAGCAAATACCGAGAAATAATTTCTTTAAAATAACCTGAGTTTTGCTTTCTGTGGGTTCATAGTTCCAGATTAGGGCATTTGATTAATTTGGAAAAACTGTATGATAGAGAATAAAAGACAAGCTGTAATTCTTTCAGTTAGCTCTTCTGAGCTACTAAAGTAAGGTACTTTAATTATATGCAGTGGAACAGAGCCAAATAACTTTCCTTCATTTAGTTTATTAGATTATCTGTCTACTGCATAGGACAGAGGTTTTAAAAGCACCCTAATGCTGGACTTGTCATTTATGATGTTTCTGTTAGCAAGTTTCCATAACTTCCCTCCTTGGATGGTTATCAGGGAAAATTGTATTGTTGTTGGCTCTTAACCATAAACTTCAATTGAAGTCCTGAACAGCTTCCTGTCAGAGGCCTGAAATGATCCTGTTCTTGCATGATTATGATCTGTACATCACCTTGTATGGTGCGGCCAGCTAGTCTGGTGGTGGTATGACTTCCATTTTTGGACTGTACTGTATGTTAAAAATAAAACTGATTTAAATAGCAGTTTTCCCTTTTTAAATTTCTATTTTTTTTTAAAAGACCAAAAGCAGAACACCTTTCTATCCTGTCTTGTACTATGGAAAAAGTTTTGACACAGTGTCTGATTAACTTTTTTTCACGGAATGATGAAAGTGGGCTTAAAAAACTGAAGGATGGTTAAGATGTGGGGGGAGGGAAGGAAGTAGAATAATGGAAAAACTGAACTACTGGGGCTTTTTATGGTACATGAGTTTTAGAGAGGAAGAATGGGTCAATGGTTAGGGTACTAGCATGGGAATCTGGAAACTTAGGTTCAGTTCCCTGCTCTGTCACTGGCTTCATGGTGACCTTAGGGAAATCACTTAGTCTTGCTGTAAAATGGGGATAATAGGGCTTCCCTACATCACAGGGGTGTTATGAGGATAAATACATTGACAGTTATGAGGGGCTCAGATGCGGTGGTGCTGGGGGCCATGTAAGTACCACACAAGGGTAAAATAGATTTAGGAGAAGCCCTTTTGACGCCAAGGAGCAGAAGAAATTTAGTAGCAATTAGCTATACTGTGTATCTGTTACAGAATACAATTCGGCTTTCTTTCCTCCTATCTTCCTCCCCTTGAATAGTGCTTTATAAATCAGTTAATCTGCTGCCTGCTCTCTGTAGGCAAATATGGCAGCTAGTATATGCTCATGAATGTCCTCCACCCCAGCCTTACACAGGAGAGCCTTCTTTATTGTTGTGTTGTAATAACAATTCTTTTAAGCACGTTACAGTATGGTGCTGAATAGCACTGGAAATAAATGGGCCAGCCAGGAAAAATAAGCTGCTATTAGACTATGCTAAATGCCTGTTATCAATAGTGTTCTACTTTAAATTGAGCCAGAAAGTTTCTTAGGACAATGGCTTTACCATTTTGTTCTTTTTCAAAATAAAAGTATTTAAAATGTCTTTTTAATTTTTTTTAACCAGGTGAATGGAGTGAGGCTCTTTACCCCTTGCTGACAACACTCACAGACTGTGTAGCCATGATGAGTGACAAGGCAAAGAAAGCTATGGTCTTTTTGTTAATGCAGGATAGCGCTCCTACAATAGCTCTGTGCCTGAGCCTTCAATATCGCAGGGATGTTGTCTTCTGCCAAACTGTAAGCAAGAAAGTTGCCTGACGTGATTACAGTTAGACTTGTGGTGGGTTTTTAAGAATCTGAGAGATTAATGTGGTTAGAACTGATAATCTTTTATACTTATTGTCTTAACAGCAGTATAGAAATCAAATGCAGCCTCCCCTCTTGTGCACTGAAAAATAGTACTGCATATAGGTATCTACCAATAAAATGAATTGTCTGCCATCTCTGTCCTGTATATTCATTTAAAAATTATGCTAATTTAGTAGAGTTGTTGATTAATCACAGTTAATTCACGCAGTTAATTAAAAAAAATTAATAGTGCTTAAAAAAATTAATCATCGTTAATTGCAGTTTTAAACGCACTGTTAAACAATAGAATACCAATTTAAATTTATTAAATATTTTCATGTTTTTCTATATTTTCATATAGTATTCTGTATTGTCATTGAAATCAAAGTGTATATTATTTTTATTACAAATATTTGCACTGTAAAATGATAAACAAAAGAAATAGTATTTTTCAGTTCACCTCATACAAGTACTATAGTGCAATCTCTTTGTCATGAAAATGCAATTTACAAGTGTTGATTTTTTTTGTTACATAACTGCACTCAAAAACAAAACAGTGTAAAACTTCAGAGCCTACAAGTCTACTCTGTCCTACTTCTTGGTCAGCCAATCGCTAAGACAAACAAGTTTGTTTACATTTAAAGGAGATAATGCTGCCCTCTTCTTATTTACAGTGTCACCAGAAAGTGAGAACAGGCATTTGCATGGCACTTTTGTTGCTGGCATTGTAAGATATTTACATGCCCAATATGCTAAACATTCAAATGCCCCTTCATGCTTTGGCCGCAATTCCAGAGGACATGCTTCCATGCTGATGACGCTCATTTAAAAAAAAAATGCATTAATTAAATTTGTGACTGAACTTCTTGGGGGGAGAATTATATGTCCCCTGCTCTGTTTTACCCACATCCTACCATATATTTCATGTTACAGTAGTCTTGGATGATGACCCAGCACATGTTGTTCATTTTAAGAACATTGTCACTGCCGTGCTCACAAAACACAAAGAAGGTACCAATGTGAGATTTCTAAAGATAGCTACAGCACTCGACACAGGGTTTAAGACTCTGAAGTGCCTTCCAAAATATGAGCGGGATGAGATATGGAGCATGCTTTCAGAAGTCTTAAAAGAGCAACACTCCGATGCAGAAACTACAGAATCTGAACCATCAAAAAAGAAAATCAACCTTCTGCTGGTGGCATCTGACTCAGATAATGAAAATAAACATGCGTCGGTCCACACTGCTTTGGATGCTTGTTGAGCATTACCCATGATCAGCATGGATGCAGGTCCCCTGGAATGGTGGTTGAAGCATGAAGGGACGTATGAATCTTTAGTGCATCTGGCACATAAATATCTTGCCACACTGGCTACAACAGTGCCATGAGAACACCTGTTCTCACTTTACGGTAACATTATAACAGGAAGCAGGCAATATTATCTCCTGCAAATGTAAATAAACTTGTTTGTCTAAGCAATTGGCTGAACAAGATGTAGGACCAAGTGGACTTGCAGACTCTAAAATTTTACATTGTTTTGTTTTTGAATGAAGTTATATTTTGTACATAAAAAACAAACAGAAGCGGTGGAGGGAGAAGAAAATATGATCAGCAAAACATTTCTTCCTGACCTGCAGTACATTGTTGCCTGCATCAAGTGCAAAACTGACACATATGATTTTTAATATGTTACTTAAAGCAGGGCTCCAAAATGTATCGGATATCAGTCAAAGGATTTGAGGAGGAGGGAACCAACAATGTCTAAGGCTATGGCTATGCCATAGTCGAAGGTGTAATTTGAAGTTTGTGTAGGCATACATGCACTACCTAGCTAGCACAGCTAAAAATAGCAGTGAAGTCATGGCTGCATGGGCTATTACAAGCCCTTCTGGGTTCCCCTGGGCATTCAATCGTGCTGCATGCACAGCAGCCTGCGCTGCCACATCTTCGCTGCTATTTTTAGTGAGAGAGATAGATTAAGCTAGAGTGGGTATGTGTAGCTGAGCTGCAGTCACACCTCTGACTGCAGTGTAGACATGGCTTTAGGGTAGTTCCCTGGAGAGGCTTCCAGCTCCCAACCCCAGCTGCTTGGAAAGGTGAGGGTGCTTGGATTTCTACTCAAGTACTGTCCCTGAGCCCTGCTTGGGGGCTCAGACTTTCATGTCTGCCTCTGACTAGAAGTTGTCTGATAAATTTGAAGGGCTTCTCACATGTCCGTCTGCTGAAAGACAGAAGGAGCTTTCACACACTCTTCTCTCACCTGATCGAGCCCATCTACGCTACTACTTAAGTTGATCTAACTTATATCACTCAGGGGTGTGAAAAAGTCACCCCCCGATCGACGCAAATTAGATTGGCCTAAATGCTGTCTACACTGGTGCTATGTCAGCAGGACAGCGTCTCCCACTGACATTGCTTCTGCGCTTCACTAAGGTGGAGTAATTATACCGATGGGAGAGCGCGCTCCCGTCGGTATAGTGTGTCTTCACCACATGTGGTACAGCGGTGCAGCACTGTAGTGTAGACTTGCCCATAGTCTCCTGACTACTCTGTGCCTTCTGCCCTCCCCCTCTGGCTTCTGTTTTCCAGGATCTTCTCCCTCTGTGAATAGTTCCAGAGCCTGTCTCTGCTGCTTCTCCTAGCTTTCCCAAACAACAGCAGAGTGAAACCGACATGATTATTGTTAGTTTTGCTGCTTCCCTTGGGGTTTTGAATAGTAGAAATGAAAACTTGATGGGAGTCAGTTTTCACTCAGCTGCAGCTTGGCATAGCTCTTAGCAGGAGCAGCAGCACAGGTACTGGAGCAATCTCCCTGCTGACTCAGGTAGATATTTCCTCTAGGGTTCAGTTTCAGATGTCTGAGTATTGGTTCACATTTGCTACAATTGGGTGCCATAATATTTTAAATTAAAGCTTAAATTTTGAGTAATTGATACTTACTTTCCTCCTGTTCACCAGGGAAAGCTGACAACTTGCCATTGGTGAGTAGGCAAATAGGTTATTCTATGCCCCGTCACAGTCACACAGTCTTTGCTTAAACACATCAGTGCTCCTTGACATCAGCTAAATTGGAGGATCATTCTGCTAACTCACTGCACACCATAGAACAAAACATACTCAAATTCTCCTTGCAGATATTCCTTATGATTTTAAATCTTTTTGCTCTAGTTTTATTTTGTCTAATAACCTCAAATCATCAAGTTTAATTTTACAGTAACTGTTACTTAGTTTAAATAGTTCAAACAGACCTTAGTAATCTTCATTCAGGTGAAATGATCCCCATCCCCTGTGTTTTTGAGTACAAAAAAATTCCCCCTCATAAATCAATCATTTCCTTCGGCCTAATTCTGCAGTGAAATCATAAATCCTGTGTTAGTGGCATCAGTCAGTTGCATTGGAAATTACTGTGTTGTTACAAACACGGAATTAAGATCCACCACTGTATTGGGACCTGATCCTGAGAAGTGCTCAGACCAGCTGCTTCCGCTGAAGTCAGCAGGTGTTCACAACACTACAGGGAAATGTTTGCATAAAAAAACAGGCATTGTAGCCTTTAAACTTTTTTTTTTTTTTGAAATGCCGGTGGAATAATTTCTGTTGTTAATATTAAATCTAAGTTTCAGAGTTAAAACCAGTTGTGTCTTTTACACCTGTAATTGAAATTGTTTTCCAAGGAAATCTTGGAGATTAATTATTACAACTTAGATTCTGATACAACTGATCGTGTGAACAAAACTAATAGACCTGAAGGCAACAGGAATCCCTGTAAATCAAATAAAATATTTCCCATTTTTTTATTAATATTTCTCTTGAACTGTGAGGAAGGAGTGTCACTTCTAAAGAAAAAGAATATCAGTTTGACAGCTGTTACAGCATCTCTTAGATACTACAATGCTTTCATTTTGGATTAGAGACTCACGTTTTCTAGTTATTTTACTTTTGCATTTCTTCTCTTCTGTAGCTGACAGCTCTTATTTGTGGTTTCATTATCAAGCTGAGGAACTGCCTGCATGATGATGGATTCCTAAGGCAGCTCTACACCATTGGTCTGCTGGCGCAGTTTGAAAGTCTTTTGAGCACATATGGTAAAGTCACTCTGCATGGGACATTGTTTATAAATTGACAGTTTCAGCTTAATATAAGCCACAGTTTCAGCTTAATATAGGCCACAGTTGCAAAATGAGTGTGCAGCATTTGGAATAATTTGCAGTTCAGCAACAAAAAAGAATTTTGAACTATAAAACAAAATTATAGTTTAAATATTTATTCAGCTCCTGAAATAGAAGCTTTGTATTTCTTTCATTTAAATGATTTATATTTCATAAAATAAGACTGTGGTTACTTGATCATACTTGTTCTTTTCTGAAGAGAAATGGAATTAAACTCCAACCAAGTTAAGAGGAACTACTTACAAAAAATACAATTTGCAATTTCTTGAACCTCCTTAAATACATAATAGAGAGACTGAAGAAGTATTAGGAGTATGACTCTATGAATAAATCCAGATCCACTCATACTACTGTGCAGTATGTTGTGATGGAGTAGGGGCTGTCTGTGTGGGGAATGGGAGAGCAGGGGAGGACTTTAGGAGATGGACGATACTGGAGCCTGTAACCTGAGCTAGGTAAGGGAGGGGAAAGGTCAACACCTTTGCCCGGGAAGGGGGACAAAGGAAGGGAGTGGCAAAGAGGGAAGCAGTTTGAGTTTGGGCTTGGGGCTGTGTGGGCGGAATTCAGGGTATCCTAGCAAGGATCCAAGCACCCTGAAAGCCCAGAAGGACTCGATGGAGGGGTCCTGACTGTGCCTGCAAGCTCTGCTGTAACCTGTGTTCCTGTTGTCCAATAAACCTTCTGTTTTACTGGCTGGCTAAAAGTCACTGTGGGTCCCAGGAAGAGGGGGGCAGGACTGGACTCCCCATACTCCGTGACATATGGAATTAATGCTTTTTGAGCTGATGACAAATTGACAGAACACCGTGCTTATGGATATGACCAGCCTCTGAAGCATTTACTAACATTATTTATCAATGGGAAAAAAAAACATAAAGTATACTTTAAGGCTGTAGCCACGGGTGTGTTTTCCATCTTTACCAAGATTCATAAAGCCAGTTAAGACTCCAGTCCTGCAGTCAGATCAACTTTTACTTATCTTTATGTTTGTGGGAGGCTCATTAATGTCTAAGGTTTTTAGCATGGAAGCAATGGGTTACCCATGTAGATCCAGTTGAAGGATAAGGGTCTCCTAATTTCTTCAGAATGCTGGTGAACCCCAATCATATCAAGTGTGTATTTGAGACTAGATAAGAGAAAATTGTTTATTTATGGAAAGTAATTACTGCAATCCACTTTTCTGCTCCTTGATTTAGGTGAAGAGCTGGCAATGCTGGAGGACATGAATTTGGGAATAATGGATTTGAGAAATGTAACCTTTAAAGTAACTCAGGCCACATCAAGTGCATCTGCTGACATGCTGCCAGTCATTACAGGAAATCGGTAAAAAAAAAAAAAAAAAAGTAAACCCAAACAGAGGAGAAGGGGGGCAGTGGGGCTAGAAGAAGGAAAGATTAAAAATATACTTGAACCTCAAGTGCAAAACAGCCAATATCTGGATATATTTTACAATCCCAACATTTCAAATAGAATGATTTTGAAACTGATCTTGATTAAAAAGAATAGCCTTCCGAGGGAAGTAGTAGGGGCAAAAGACTTTCCTGGCTTTAAGACAAAGCTTGATAAGTATATGGAGGGGATGTTATGATAGGATCGTTAATTTGGGCAATTGATCTTGAACTACCACCAGACAGGTCTGCTCAATGGTCTGCGGGGAGATGTTGCATGCGATGGGTACTGAGTTGCTGCGGAGAACTCCTTCTTGGGTGCTGGCTGGTGACTCTTGCCCACATGCTCAGGGTTTAGCTGATCGCCATATTTGGGGTCGGGAAGGAATTTTCCTCCAGGGCGGATTGGCAGGTGCCCTGGAGGTTTTTCGCCTTCCCCTGCAGCGTGGGGCACGGGTCGCTTGCTGGTGGTGTCTCTGCAGCTTGAGGTCTTCAAACCATTTTTGAGGATTTCAAAAACTCAATCCTGGGATAGGGGTTGTATAAAATTGGATGGGTGGGGTTCTGTGGCCTGCCTTGTGCAGGAGGTCAGACTAGATGATCAGATTGGTCCCTTCTGACCTATGAGTCTATGAGTCTATGAGTCTATAATTTTTACTATTGCTTTATTTTACAAACAGCCAAACTGAAAAGTGCATAACA
This sequence comes from Gopherus flavomarginatus, assembly GCF_025201925.1. Lineage (NCBI taxonomy): Eukaryota > Metazoa > Chordata > Testudines > Testudinidae > Gopherus > Gopherus flavomarginatus. Next base: position 249,449,629 of record NC_066617.1, on the reverse strand, counting down.
AGATGACTCCAGAAAGATGACGAACTTGTTAACATGTGTAAATATTAAGTTGTCCTGGCTTTTCATAATCACAAGGGTTTCAAGCATTTTTTAAGTCTCATCCTAAACAGATCAAAAAATAAAAAGTCTGTTTGAATTAACAAAAGGCAGTTTTCCAATATACACTAGGATTTGTTACAGCTTTAATCTGGTGAGAATAGCAAAGCTTTCACACCGCCAGAACAACACATTGAATCGGACACTTCAACCTGCCACTTAGTCAGTTAGGCCACAGTCCTTCTCCTGGCACAATACCAGCAGATCCTTGCACACAAGCAGAGTCTCATTGAAATCAGCAGGACTCTGCACGAATGCAGGGATCTGCCCAGAGGGAGCTGGGTATAGGGATCAGGGCTTTAGCTAGGGAAGGGCAGGACCCTCACTGAACTTTAAATGAGTTTCTTTACAATTTAATTGAGATTTTAACTGAGATACTTTTAGTCCAATAAGAGAAGAAAAATACAGGAAATATGTGATTTAAAACCAATACAAGGGCAAAACATGGTATTGGGGACATTAAATGTAGCCATGAACATGTCTTTTCGCCTTCAGTTAGATTACAGAAAATGAAGCATCATTTCTAAAACCATATGTCATTTTTGTGGTGTTAGCTTTATGTTGAGGGGAAATTGCTGTTTGTGTGTTCTGCTTCTGTCCACTAAAAACTGCAAATTTGGCCTAAACTATACTCTTTTCCCCCTCCATCCAATGCAAGACAGACTGACTTTTTAATATAATATTTTCATAGGCTCCTTAGCACAGTGGTTGAAAGCTTTTAAAGTATCATTGTGGTCAGAAAAATAATTGTAAAGATTCTGTATTTGTTCTCTCATTGACCTCTGTATCAAATTGCCTTTTTTACATGTACACCACCCTCCAGCCCATAAATGCCAGTCCTGCAAATTCAATCTGGTGCTTCTAAGTCAAGTGGGTTCTTCTTGCTTCTGTATCATCATCAGTAATAAAGATTTTGAAATCAAAGTTACCAGACTGTTGATGATGTGTGAGGCACACTAAAATCCAGCTTGTTCTCCCAGAGCCATGCTCACTCTGCAGTACTAAATTAAATGAAAACTAATTGTTGACAGCAAGGTAAACAGATAAACACAAAAGGTAAACACACCAGGACATAAGCTGAGTGCTGCAGTTTTTAAATTGCTTTCTGACCAGTATGAAGCTTAAAAGCACTAGCATGTCTTTGATACCCTATTAATTTGCTGTATGTTCAGCTATTATTCTTTGCAAAAAGAGATGTCACATTTTTAAAAATATAGATCAGTAAGCAAATGCCATAGTTGTAAAATTTGAGTGCTGCAGTTTTTAAATTGCTTTCTGACCAGTATGAAGCTTAAAAGCACTAGCATGTCTTTGATACCCTATTAATTTGCTGTATGTTCAGCTATTATTCTTTGCAAAAAGAGATGTCACATTTTTAAAAATATAGATCAGTAAGCAAATGCCATAGTTGTAAAATTTTCCGTTTGTTTGTTTGAAGTGATGGATTTAATGTGAGGATTCCTTTGCCAAGCGCCTTGTTTGATTCGTTGCCCCGGGAGATTCAGAGCGGCATGCTACTGAGAGTTCAGCCTGTTCTTTTCAACGTGGGAATCAATGAGCAGCAAACCCTAGCAGAGAAGTACATATCCAATCACAAAAATTCAAGCTTAAATGATGTGAGATAATCTTTTACTCTGCTGGAAATACATTTCTGCCAAGGTGGAATACCTTGCATTATTGTCATAAAAGAAAATAAATGCTGGATAAATAAAGGCATGTTTCTCAGTCACGTATCTTTGGATCAGTGACTACAGCCTCCTCCTTAGTCCTGCTCATTGTTGTTTTGTATCCCTTTTACCTGTCTCTGGCAAGACAACAGGGCAAAAGTTTCAGATGGTATTTTCCCAAACCAAATTAACTTAAAAGCCCATTTATTTGGAAATTTCAATATTGAAAGATAGAGAAACCAAGATTTTAAGTATTAACTGCCAAAGCCTGAGTGTGTGTATATGCACCTACATATGATTTTACTCCTGGAATAAATCTCTTTAGCTTTTTATGCTGCACTCCTCACTATCTGAGTAGAGGATTGAACTTTCAGGAATTTCACAGGTTGAATCTTTAAGTCACCCTCTTATGCTTAAATGTCAGAAAAGAAAAGGAGTAAATGTATCTCTGGGCTAATGTTATGCCCTTTTCTCATCTTTAAAGGTTTGGAGACACCTCGTTACAAGAAATAATTAATATGGAGAGTTTAGTTCGGTTGAATTCCTATTTTGAGCAGTTCAAGGAAGTTTTGCCCGATGATTGTAAGTACTCAGTGACTTATAGCAGGTAGACCTAGTATTTTTCATTTAAATAGCTGATTAGTTTGTATCAAATTAATTGTTTAAATGTTGAAACTACTCCAGTTTCAATGGCACCAGAGCAGTGATGAAACTGTGTTGCAATTTCAGAGTTAAATAGCGTTATATAAAATGATTTGTGGCTCACTCTGATTGAACTTTTATCCTTCTCTGAGTGGTATATTTATTTATAAAATGTATGGCTGCTGGGGGAAAATTATACAAGTGAATATTTTCACGGCTGGTAGCATGGCAGAAACTCTGCCTGCTACTATGGTAGTATTCTCCACATGCATGAAATCTGTTGTGAGATCAAGACACCACACCTTGGACACACACCATTCCTCCTGTCTTTTTCCTTTTAAGCTCCTGTGAAATGATAGCATTTGTAGCCAGCGAGGTTGCTTCAAAGAGTGGAGAACCAGTTGCTAGAGCAGGTATGGAGGCTGCAAGTCAAAATTCCACCCTGTATGAGGGCAAACTTCTTGTACATTTTTCTTATTCTTTTATCTGGAGGCAGGGTGTAAGTATATATGCGTGGAACCACAAAATAAGATAGAAGTTAGTTGGCACAACTTTGAAGTCACAACCTTTCCTTTTTCCGTATACAAAAACCATTGGGTTCCAAACCACGTTTATGGAATTTGCATCAGACACATACACACAAAAACAAATACATAAGCATTCGAAAGGCCAGTAACAATGCTAGGGAGATCCCTCCTTCCCCAAACTAAGGCATGTTATCCCCTTCCTCCCTTGCACAGAGGAACATGGGACACTGCCCATCTTTTTAATCACCGTCGGGCCAGATTGCATTCTTAGTTATACTGGATTTATCCTGGTGCAGCTGAGAACAGCATCTGGCCCCCTGTCTCCAAGTTCCCATTAGTCCTGTGTAATCATATTCTGAGAAGACTTTACCTAAAAAAACCCCTACATTTAATTTTAATATTTTGGTGCCACGTTAAATAATAAAAAATAATTAACTTTCAATATCCTGTATCAGAGGGATAGCCGTGTTAGTCTGGATCTGTAAAAAGCAAGAAAGTCCTGTGGCACCTTATAGACTAACAGACATATTGGAGCATGGGCTTTCATGGGTGAATACCTACTTTGTCAGATGAAGTGGGTATTCACCCACGAAAGCTCATGCTCCAATACGTCTGTTAGTCTATAAGGTGCCACAGGACTCTTTCTTGCTTTTTTCAATGTCTTGTTTTTCTTCTCTCTTCGTTCTTCTTTGTTTTCTTCTCGGTGTGAGGAGTCATTCAAGTCATTTTTTCTTCCCTCTCCAATTCTGTCCTCTCTTGTTTTGTTCACTCCTCTCCCTTCTCTCTCCCTTGGCTCATTTAGTTCTGCCTCTTGCTTTGCTAGCTCTCACTCTTTCTTTCCCAAGCATTCCTTATCCTGCAGTCTGTTTTCCTCCCCCTGCGAGAGACCAACTAAGCTAGAAAGAACAGACCAAGTCCTGTCATCTTGTTCACCAGTCTTTATCTTCTTCTGATCTTCCCTAGTCTCTTTCTGACACTCACTGCAGCTCCATCTTTTTTTCATTGTCCCTCCCCTTACCTTCAGAGTGTCCTCCTCTCCCACACCTCTCTTGTTTGTGTACTTTGTAGGGCTGGAAGGAGGTATGATACTTTCAGAATTAAAACCCTAAGACACCTTTGTGATAGTGTCTTTTGTCATTTGAATGACTATTTCACAATGCTAAAGTACATCTTATTGTTAAAAGTGGGGTCTGGTGCCATAATTCCAGCTTCCACCGCAATACTACCACGTACATATTTTCTGCACTAGAAGCTGTCTTATAGTAACTTAGTGTTCTGAGTAAATTTATCTTGAAGCATAGAAAGTGTCACTAATATGCACTTTGAGCAAAAGAACAGCTTTGATAGTGTCTAGACCCATTTGGCTTTTCTCTTCACTCCAAGTACCATTCATCACACTGGTTTTCCTGCCACTGGACTATTTGCCCTGTGTTTACCAGGGATAAAATCTGCTTGGTATTACAATACATCTTGAACAACTGTTTTGTGATTATATATTAACCAGATACTCTGATTAGTGATGTGAAAAATTGGGAAATTTCAGATGCCTCAAAAGAAGTTTCTGGGACATCGTGTGAAAAGCTGGGGTAAAACCAGGTGTGTGCTTACAGGAGGGAATGAAGTGAGGGCAGTTCTCTTTCTGCTTCTGTTCCAAGCACAGAGCGGCAATATTTGAGCAGGGTTACAAGCTGAAACAGGCACTATTTTCCATGAGCCCATGCCCAGCTCAGGCAGAGCAAGGAGAGTGTCTAACAATTTCCCCAGCTGGCGTGGGGCTGCAAAGCACATGGTTGGTATCAGTAACTACATAAGTCCAAAGGATGAATGGCCATTGGGGAAACTGCTGGTCCTTTGTTCAAGGGACGGAGTGCTCTGGGAGACACAAGATCACTTAAATGGAGACTCAGGAGGAGTCAACCAGGGTAAATGCGTCCCAGAAGCAACTTCTCAGGTTTTCTGCTATTGTCAGAAGAAACTTTCTGCAGAACCTTCCAGACTTGTAGGATCCAAGCACTTCAGGATCGCTGAAGCATGAATTACTCCTGGTTGGAGAGAGGATATGAAGTGTGTTTCTCCTCCATTTTATCCACTTGGACTGTTGAGAAACATTTGGAATGGCAGCCTGTACACCCTCCCCACAGCAGGCAGTCTCTCTGTGTAGGGAGCCAGCAGGGTAGACCATTAGGAGTAGCTATTCTCACGACTTTCTTGTGCCTTGGTACCATCTGAGAGAAGAGATGTGGTCCAAAAACTGAATCACATGGTTCACAGCATGTTTTATTTTGTCAGATAATAATTCTCTAACAGTATATATCACCTCATTTATCCAGTTGCAGCTTTAGGATGTGTACAATGAAGTAGTAATTGCTGTAGAAGACCTTGATACTTATGTACTAAATGATATATAATGCTTGGATTATGAATAGAGATGACTATTGAAATTTCCATGGCATTTTGAAGGGCTATTTCCTTCAGTAGGAATCTAATCAAAGACCTTAATTAATTTTTAGTTCAGTACTAATAAACAATCCACAGAATACTAAGTCCTGCATGGAGAGTGCCTCGCTTCACTCAGTAATGGCTTCTCTGACCAGCTGAATGATGCTGACAGGAATCTGAAAGTTTGTGGATACTGTGATGTTGGACATTGAAGGGAGGGCAGAATGTAAAATGAGATTTCCAGAGTTCTTGCAGGAACAGGTCCAATCCACTATGGCCTCTTGAGGAGGGAAATATGACACCCAACATATAGGATAGTAAACCGATCCTGTTTTCCTGTGTAATTACTTTGCACTCAGATTCTGGTTTCCCAGAGACTGAAATCCTGTGAAAATATCATTGTGTAACCAATGGCCACTAACAAGTAGGAGTTGTTTTTATTTTGTAGGCCTACCTCGTTCTCGTAGTCAGACGTGCCTGCCTGAACTGTTAAGGTTTTTGGGACAGAATGTACATGCAAGAAAAAATAAGAATGTTGATATTCTTTGGCAAGCTGCTGAGGTATTTATCATTCTAATTATTACCACGCTCTGACAGTCTTTTTTGTACATATACAGTATATACTCCCCTTTCTTCTTTCAAGTTTCTTTTTGTAACCTATATTTCCAAATTTCCCAGTTGTCTTGCAAGTAGATTTTTAAGTGGCCCCTACCTCAAGTCTCTAAGGTTGGAAAGGAAAGTATCCACTTTTAAATCCAATAAATTCTTCACACAGATGTTGGAGAGTGTTTTGGTTGAAGGGTTGGAAGATGTCTTTCCACAGTAACTCTTGCACCGTTCTCCTCTGGCCTCTAGAATAATAGAGACCAGTCTGACAAGCAGATGTCAGAAATCACTAGATTAAAAATGTAAAACACTATCTAAAAGCTCTGTCAAAAATTAAAGACAAATCTTATTACCATCTTGGTGAAATATCTTTCCAAAATAATTTTTTCGCCCAACACCATAACTAAAGGTACAGTGGTTCCATCACTCTGCCTCTAATACTAAGACTTTTGACATCAGAGATCTAAAATGTGAGCTGATGCAAAATGCAATTTCTATTACAAGGGGGCTGGGGAGAGGGACAATAAGTGTGTTCTCTTAGCCAGAGTGTTTCCCACAAAGAAGAAATGATGAATTATATATCCCACCTCTAGATATGCCGGAGACTAAACGGTGTTCGATTTACAAGTTGTAAAAGTGCCAAGGACAGGACAGCCATGTCAGTGACCCTAGAACAGTGTTTGATCCTGCAGCATGAACATGGAATGGCTCCTCAGGTCTTCACCCAGGCACTGGAGTGCATGAGGAGGTAAGAGTTGGACTGCTCACTAGTCACTTATTCCTAATTCAGAATCCATGTAAACTGCAGATGACTGGTTGTCTCTTTTTGGGAAAGGATCAGTTCCATCAAAAAATAAAGTAAAATAAACCCCACAAGCTATAGTTGGCTGTCAGACCATCTCTCTTTCAATCTTAAATTCCTTGACCTGTGCAAAGTAAAATTGATTATTGCCAAATTTGCACAAGGTGCTCTTTAAGGGGCAACAAACAATTTGAAACCTTAGTTTTCGACAGCATATTGGAAGTGTTCAGAGAAGCACATAAGAGAGACCTTTCAAACAGATTGTCAGTGCTGAGCTACCAGTTGAGCATAGAAGACTAATCCCCACTTGAAAGTCACAATGATTGTGACATTCCCTTGTCTGCCATTATGGTGCTATCTTTTTAATTTAGTTTTTGATCAGGAGGTTTTTTCAGAGATGACCTCTCTGTTCTTTCTTATGTGAAGTGTATGCATCTGCAGGTTGCACTGGTTTGCTATGCTTACTCCTTAGCAGTGAAACAGTTTGCTCACTGGGCAAATTGTCATTTTGAGTGTTTCGTGATACAGCAACCAAACCCCATCAAAACCTGTCAATGTTCTGTTGTCATATCAATTTAACAGTGTTCTGTATTCTGAAGCAGCAGACATGTTTGCCGAGTTAAATACTAGAAAAAAAAAATGTTTGTTGTTGTTCAATGCCTTGTTTCAAGCACTGCTGGAAAACTCCGTATTTCACATACCAAAAGAAAGGATAAGAAATCCAGTTTTAGTCTCTATTAATGTAGTTCAACAATGCTGTTGAGTCCTGTTTTTGACATTCACTCTTACTGAACATACTGTACTGTGTGTCTTCTCACCAAATTCTCTAAAGTGTTCAATTCTCTTATCCTTTCTGTATGTTTTTGCTGTTTGACCCTTTCTTAATCTTCAATTGCCTACAAGAAAATACTTTACATGATAGCAGCTACAGCCTCTTACTCTGGTAAATTTTGTTTTTTAAATGATTTCACTCCTAGATTTTATTGGTTGCCAGTAGTCTTTCTTTTTCTCACTTAGTTTAATGGCTTTGTGATACTGGATTCATTCATGCTATGTATGAAACTTGTGCATTTAGAGACAAGTTATCCCTTGATGTTAGAAGTTGAGGTATCTTGACACAGCACCTTAAGTAGTAAAAATGTTACAAAGTACTATATGGCAGAAATTCTGTACAAAACACCAAACAAAAGGCTAGTAAAGCCAGACACCCCCAGATCTGAAGTCTGACTGTCATTCAAGGTATTTGGATCTAATCTCAGTCAGCAGTATAATTCCTTTTTAGTGTAGCTAAATTGGATCTTTTCAGTGGTACTAACCGTCATTAAAGGATAACATGGAGGGAAAAATTTTGCAGTTAGTCTTAGGCCACATTCAAGTACCAGATTAGTGAAGAATTTTCCTCCTCCATTTCTCTTTCCTTCGTAGAGTTATTCTCACTATGAACGTTTCACTTTGTCAAATGTGAGGTAGGGATAGCTCAGTGGTTTGAGCATTGGCCTGCTAAACGCAGGGTTGTGAGTTCAGTCCTTGAGGGGGCCACTTAGGGATCTGGGGCAAAATCAGTACTTAGTCCTGCTAGTGAAGGCAGGGGGCTGGACTCAATGACCTTTCAGGGTCCCTTCCAGTTCTATGAGACAGGTATATATCTCCATCTATTATAAATGAAACACATACTATTAGGCATAATGTAGTATGTTCCAAATGTAGAATTTTTTGCTCTTTAGGAGTGACTGCATGAGCCTGGAATAAGTCTAACTTACCTGGATGCCAGTGGTATTCAGTTTTATATTACATGAGTTGGTAAAGAGGTGACTTGCTGTGGCCTGGTCTTCCCTAGAAAATTAAGTCAGCTTAATTTTGTTGCTCAGAGAAGTGAAAAATCCACATCCATGAGTGGTGTAATTAAGCTGATCTAATCCCCAGTATAGGCAGCACTAAATCGATGGATGAATTCTTCTGTCAGCCTAGCTACTGCCTCTTGGGGCAGTGGATTACCTAGGCCAACAGGAGAACCCCTCCTGGCAGCATAGGTAGCGTTTACGCTAAGTGCCACAGTGGCGCAACTGCAGTGGTTCAGCCATGCTGCTGTAGCATTTCAAGTGTACACAAGCTCTACATCTCCTGTTCTTTCTTTTTCTTTTCCCATCCTTCTCTTCATTTTCCATTCTCTGGTTTTCAACCTTGATGTATGTCTTCCTGTCACTTTCAGTGTTGCTTCTTCCCTCCTTCCCTCTTCTTTACCCTCATGTTGTCTTCTCTCTCTCTCTCCTGCCCCATATTCTGTTCTTTTCCTCTCATCTTCCAAGATCAAAAAGCTTTGCCTTGTCTCTCACCCAGCCCATTCAGTCTAATCTCTCTCTAACACTGATCACATTTTCCATTCAGTTCTAGCTCTCTGTTCACTGCCTCCCCTACTCCCACCCAAATCCATTTACATTCCCCTCATCCACTCACCAGCATTCTCCCTCCATTTATTTTGCCCCCAATACATATTGATTCCCACTCACTTATCCCAAGTATATTCACCTTTTCGTACCCTAACTTCACATATACACTCCTCCTCAGTCCACCACCATTCTTCACCAGCAGCAGGCCAGGCAGAGGAAGTTGCTTTGAGCATTTTTCTATGCCTGCTCTCTTTCCAAGGGTTGCAGGGAGACAGAGAATTTCATCTGTCCACCTCATTCCTGCTTCCCTGTGGGACCTCCAGGAAGTTCCTGTCTGCCAAAGAGAATTGAGGTTGCTCAGCACCTTGCACAGAGGCACTTGTTACTCACAAGATTAGGCCCCAAAATTGCAGGTGTTTGTGGCTTTCGCATTGAGAAGGACAGTAGTAAGAACAGAATAGTGATCCAAAATGAAGAGCTGGGCTGAGAAACCTCAGCTAACCTGGACAGGTGTTCTCTGCTGTTGGCCCTCTTTGCTCAAAAACAGTCTGGGCTGTGAGGGTCCATTTTGAGACCATTATTCTGAGACCTGGGAATTCCCCCACTGCCCATTGTCCGCAGTTGCATAAATCAAACACTGCTCAAATGTATGTTTGAAAAGCATTTTGAGAATAAGTATAATTCAGTTTGAAGCACAATATCTGATCTGTTGCATTGTAATAGACAGATCAGAGGCTGTTTAATTCACTGCAACTCGCATTGAAGCATGTTTGAAAGGGTCAAATACTACAATGGTTATTCATGTTCAGGTTGCTTTTCAAAGCTTCATTTCTTTGCAGCATGTGGAAGCATGGTAGGGCAGCATGGAATATTGCTTGGCCAATTGAGAGAATGAACATGGAAAACCATTCTTGTTCAACCTACATGTATTTCTTTTCAGTAGACTACAGTATTTTTTCTTATTTTTCTCTTTTTATTCTCTTTCTCTCTCCTTTTATCTGTAATTGTGGTGATTTTTTTGGCATTACTCCACTCTTCCTTTACTCCATGTTTTGATTTTGTTGTGGCTTCTTCCATGTTTTTCATTTCACTTCTTGGTCACCTTGTTTTCCCATCTCTTTTGATACATGTGTTGCATGTCTGCCTTCCTTTCTGTTTTATTTTCCCTTCTCCCAAACTTCTTCCTTTTCACAGCATTGGAACACGGGAGGTAGTCACCCAGAAGAACTTGAGTGGCTTGGTGCCCATCCGAGATTTCGGGCTAGACCCCAGCCTCCTCTACTCTTTTCCTTTACTAGCTCTGAGCCCCAATTTACTGATTGTGTGGCTGTTTCTGAGCGTAGCATACCTGGTGGCCCGATTACGTTGCAAATGAAGACAAGCTTAAATAAAACAAAAATAGATAAAGTGCTTAAATATGTATTGCCACCTGATACCTGCTGGACAAAGGAATGTGTCATAGCAATCTCTGCCAAGAATTATTATTATGCCTTACAATTTTACGTTTATATTGTACTAAACTGTAAATATACATCAAATTATTTTATCAAGAGGAATTGTATTGAAAGTTTAAACCACTGTTATGCTTTCAGTGCTTGTAACATAGTCTGAAGTTGGCTGTTACCTCGTTACTTTAGCTGGCCTGAAGATCAGTTTCTCTTACCAAATATTTCTCTTACATTCAGATCTAAGAGTCTCTCTCATATATACAGTTGTGTTACTTGTTTCATGTATTCCAGAGAAAGGAACTCTGTCTGAAAAGAATTTATAACTTTTTGTATAATCTTTAAGTGTATGCTAACCTTGCCTTTCATTTTTATGAGGTAGGAAGAGAAACATTTAAAATAAATAGGTGGGGTTTATAACAAATGTAACTAAATAAATCTGACACTTTCTACTTCCATTTCAAAGCATAATCGCTAAATTACAGTAGTAAACAGTTTGCAGAACCCATAGTCTTGTTCCTTTCTCATGTTTAAATCTATTTCAATAGCATATACTGTACCCGCTCAAAAAAAACCTTGAATTGCAGTGTACTGCATGCAACATTATTCCATTATGTTTACTGGTATACATTTCTGTAGCCTATTTAAGTGACTGACTCTCAGAAAAGGAGAGTATGTAGTAAAAATAGACTAATAGTGATCCGTTGTTCTTTTATTCCTCCTTGGGGAAAGAGGCTCCGTTTTTAAATTATAAAAAAGAGAATTCTCAATCAGGATAATAACTTATAAATTAATTATGTTGACATATAATATACCAGGCAAGAAAAGAGGTATATTAGTTAGCTCCCTTAGTGTGGTTACACTGAACTACAAAGGCAAAGCATTTGGGTTTTGTGCAGTGACAATAGACAAAATATTACTGTTGTTTCTATTCTTAAATATTTGCTATATGTGCACAGATATTATGGTTATGGGAGCCACATAAGTACCTGGGTAAATAGATGACAGTGAGTTAATATGTAATTTCTATCATCATTATAATTAGCTCAAATAGGCACATAGCAGCATTCAGAAAGCCTAGATAACTGTAACTGTTATATTCATTTTGATGTTTTTAGAAGCATTTCTGACCAGTAATAACGCAAGATGAAAAAGCAGCTATGTAATTTTGAGGTTAGAATAGACTCTTAAATTCAGGAAATGTTTAATTTCCTGTTATAACTAAATCAGAAAGTACATGGCTATATTTTCTTTTATGTCTTCACCAAATCAGATTGTACAGTACAATGTCTCCCGATTTCCATACCCCAGATACCCTCTTTTATGTTTTCTTAAAAAGGCGACTCTATTTAAATTTATATTTCATTTTAAAAAAAAAACCTGGAATGAATTTGGGAAAGCTTATTGCTGATGAAATTGAAACCATGGCATTCCAGCAATGGAAAATACAAAGCGGATTGGTGGCAGGTATATATTACTCTGCATCTGCCACTACATCTCAGTCCTGATCTTCACACACTTCTAATTCTAGCCTTATTTGTCCCCTGAACAGCCTGCCTTTTGTGCCAAATTCTGTGTTTTTATTATGTGAATAAGCATCCAGTACAGACAAAGGCCTTGATCCAGCAAAATGCTAAGCACGCTAGCCCAATCTGGGAAGTATGTGCTTAACTTTGAACATGACTAGTCCCATAGAAGTCCGTGAATATTCATGTGCTTAAAATTAAGCATGTTTAAATGCTTTGCTGGACTGGGACCAACGTGCTCATCATCTTACAAGATCAAACTCTAATTTAAGAAGCTGATTAGTCTCACTTTGGGTTAAACCCTAGGCATACTTAATTCAATTTCATTTCTTTGGGCCTAGATTTCATCCTTTGTGACCTAGGCTATATTTAAACTCAGGTCTCCAAAGCTGAAAAGCTTAGTGCATTCTGCCAACATACCTCGACCAGAAGAAATTAATTCTTCACAAAAACTATCACATAATTAAGATTCTGGTTCTTCACTATGGTCTCAATCTTGCACAGTGCCTCAACTCCCAATATACTCAGCGGATGCTCAGTTGAGGAAGGCTCAATCTGAACCTGTGCATAGTATCTCTAATGAGGAGATGACTTATGTCATATCAATGACAGTGTAATAAACATAAGTGCCATTAGTTGAGATGTATTAAGCAGCACAAGGTCTCCATTCTTTGCATTTTAGAACACCTTTTAGTAACTTTGGGTGGTGGCATGAAGGAGCAATACTGTACCTTTACAATTCAGCTGGTTACCTTTGGGCAGGAGGTTTCTCATTCGTGTAATTAAATGTTGACAGGTACTAGGGTTAAGGTGTGATATATTTTAATTAGTTTAAGGCAAAGATAACCCCTACATTTAAGGTAAAAATAACAATTATTGTTATGCCTTTGTGGTCACATATCAAAATATATTTTAGATCATATTTAAGATTATACTAAAGGTAGGACTAAAGCTAATAAAATTAAGGAAGCTCGATACCAGTTGGTGTAGTATTCTGTTACCAACTCATTCAGTTGTGTCTAGGAATCTCGATGGTGAAATAGGGATTTATGTTCACTCTTAGGTCACCTAAGGAAAAATAAGTCATGAATTAATATTTCTGGTCTCCATTGTTTCCAGTCAAACAGCCACGTCCTCAGCTGGTATAAACTGTCATAGTTCCATTGAAGCTGATGATATATAGCAGCTGAAAATCTGGCACAGAAAATGATACGTGATAGCACATTATATCTTGTCTTCACATTCTTCACAGGAGGGGGAAAAAGCCCTTGCAGCACCATCACTGTGACTCACTTCAGACGTGTGCAATAACTGGTCATGGTGGGATGAATTCTGAACAGTGCTAAATTTACCATTGAATACCCTAACTTTCTGGTTTGTGTCCCATGCTACTGTCTCTTTGTGACATTACCCAGGGTACAATATGGACTGCTGAACAGCTTAATTTTCTTGCCTGGGGTGTCTTTTACCCTTCTTTGCTGTCAGAACATCCATTCCTGGTCTGTTCACACAGCCTTAAGTATTCAAAATCACTTCCAGATAAATTACATGAGCGCTCTGACCAGTCATTCATGAATTACATATAGGGCGACACCGACAAATTCTTAGTCCCAGCCTTGTTCCTCCAGAAATCTGCATCTTGTACTGCTCAGTACCCTTCTGTACAAGCTCATAGGAAGTCTCTCATTTCATCAAAGGAAAATGATAATGTACCAGCCTTGTCATCCCAAATGGAGCTTCGCATACACTGTAATCCAAACACACTGGTTAAGATAAAACAATAAGATAAGTTTATTAACTACAGAAAGATAGATTTTCAGTGATTACAAGTGATGATGCGTAAAAGTCAGGGTGGGTTACAGAAGAAAATATAAGAGTAAAATGCAAGCTAATACCTAACTTAACAAGCTAAGTGAACTTAAAAGCAAAAGGTTTTGTCTCACCATACGCTGCAGTAAATTTCACAGGCTGGGTCTCCTTCAGCCTGAAATGCTGCCCCCTTAGTTCAGTTCTTTGACAGTGGTTGATATTATGAGCAGAGATAAAGGAGGAACGAGGTAAATGGGAGGCCACAGTCTCTCATTCTTATACCACCCTCCCCTCTTTGAGGATTGCCCCCAGCTGGAGTGTAGGCAACAAGTAGTCTATCTTATTCACACCTTCCCATTGCCTGAGACTGGCTGCTTAAGCAGGTGATAGCTCTTTAACACCTGGCTGGAGTGTCAGTGTGTCTTTGTCTCTGAAAAACTTTTTTGGGCCTGCTTTTCTTAACCTTGGAACATGTATAACAATGCTATACAGCCAAATCTTATAATTTCACATACAATGTTGATGCACATATTTTACCAGGACAATAATGATCAGCAAACAATAATGTTCAGCAGATTGAGTTTTCAACTGATTTCACAAGGCATACTTTGTACAAAATTTATCCTAGCCTTGTAAATGTGGTGAACATAATAATATAGACCATTGCACAATTAAACTTAATGTTTTAATTACAATTAAAAAAAAACAATTTGTCCAAGAAAAGGAGCGAAAATGAAAGCAAATCATTTATGGAAATGTATTTTAATAGCTCCTTTGAAGCAATTCAAGTCCATGACATGAAAATATATTCAAGAAATTTTCACAATATATCTCACTTACTTAATTGGCTGTAACAACTTTTGCGGTATTTTGTGTAAAAACACAAAATAATGGTGTAATGTACATATTGAGATCCATACTATAAAAAATAGTTACTTCACATTTGTAGTAGGCAATCCTCAAACTTTAAATAGGATGGCTTTAGGAGACAAACTTAAGAATGCTAAATGCATTTAAAACAGGCAACAAATAATAAAATTACAGCCAGTTTAATTAATCAAAATCAAATAAGTCCAGCAATGAGCATAAGCCAATGTTGGAAGAAGATTTTTAAAAGTAAACAAAACTCAAAGCAACCTTTTAAGTTAAGTCACTATGGTTTATCTGGGGTATGTTACATGCTGCTTTTCATCTGTCTTTAAAACAGGAATAATGTAGCCTTTCAGCCATAAGATGGTGGTATGTACATTTTGCCATCAAGCTAGAGCATTAAATCATTATCATTATCCATTTTTACCTTCTGCGGTAGAGAGAGAAGAAAACATTCTCATGAGAATCTAATTTGTAACCTACATTTTTTAAAAAGTGCTTCCTCTTTGTAAGTCTGTTTTTGGAAAACAAGGATTTTGCATATAATCAAAGGGACTTTGCAGTAGATTTCAGAACCATTATATAGAAGCCATATAGCTGGGGTAGCTTTCATTATAGCACAGAGCCTACTCATGGTATGGAGCAACTGCATAGCAACATTTAAGGTTTGCAATCTAAACTCTGAGCAGTTTTGTGGGATGACAGTATATGGAGCCAGTCTTTTTTGTACCCATACAAAGCTGCTGTTTCAGGATTTAGATTCTGCTAGTACAGTTTGTTACTTCTCAAATTAATTTGTGCATGCAAAGTTATCTGAAAAGTCATTATTTTTGTATTCACTCTTTAAGTAAGCTTTGATAATACTGGCATACAGGGGACAATAAAATTATTTTAAAAATTCTGTTCAGAGATCAGCAGTTTTTCTTTTTCAATTTAATTTACTAACAGATTAGCAGAACTGTATTTCAGCAGTTATTTGGATTCCACGTGCAATGAAATGGCATTTAAACTTCTCAGTAAAAGTACCCTGAAATACATGAAACCATCTCAAATATAAAAGGTTTGTTCCATTAGATACACTGCTCCTTTTTAGAAATGCAAAACTAGCAATTAAACATAGCATGTGTCCATTCTATGTGCTTCTTAATAGCATTGTTTAATGATCCACCATTTTTAATATTTGCAATAGCAAATGATCCAAACATCCATTGAAACTAATCAACTTTTTTTAATGCTATGAAATAACCAGTTCATTTCATCTTAGTTTAAGTCTTTTATTTGTTTATTTTCCTTTTTACTGCTGTCATTTTTTGTGCTTGTTTTTTTCCCCAGTGAGGGTTGTCGAAGAGAAAATACAATGAAGAATGTTGGATGTCGCAAGTATGCATTTAATTCCCTGCAACTGAAGGCTTTCCCAAAGCATTACAGGCCTCCAGAAGGAACTTATGGAAAAGTTGAAACATAAGCATACTGTGTCCTGTAATTGGCTGTTCCATTAAAACAGGGGGATACACTCTAGTTTAATATATGAATCTGTCATCAAGATAAGATAACCAATTTTTGTGCATTTCACTAGGTTATATTGAGCATGTTACTTTATTGAATTGGAATTTATGAAGATTATTCTGACACTTTAGTTTGAGGTTAGCTTGATGACTCTCTGCCCGTTTAAATAGCCTTTAGTGTATGTAAAATGCACAAATACTGTAGCACTGAATAATTACCTAAATGGAAATAGCTTGGTACCTCCAGAATGGTCAAGGACTTTATGAATGGCGCTTAAGCAGGTGTTTCACATAACATCTTTTTATACTGAGTTAACTTGAGATTAAGCTTTTCATAATACTTTTTAAAACTGAGAATAAAACCTCAGTGTTGTAAATAGTAAATTAATTGGACCCTGGGCAGTCTGATGAGTGTAGAATGAATTGTTACAATCGGGCAACAACGGTTTAATTTTTAAAAAAGAATGTCAGCACAATAAAAGTCAGGAGCTTAAAATGTTTTACTGTGTATATATAATGCTGTCTTTCATATATAGAGTTAGTAATGTACAAAGCCAGATACTGACATGAAGTCTTACCCTGCTCCAACTCAATCCAAAGCTCCCATTGACTTTAGTGGGAGCAGGATTGGACCCATAATCACCTTATTTGATTTCAGAAACTTTTAAAATTTTTTGAACATTTATGTGGTGGCGCTCACTGCTAATCAAATGCAAACAAACAAAATTCAAATACAGTTTTATCTCCCCATTACTTATAGTAATTTATAGTATAACAGGCAAGTCAGTAAATTTCATAGTATTGTGTATTAAGTAACACATTTTTCCATGGCTTTTTATATCACTTCAGGTCAATCATGTTAGTATCTGAAATTTTTTTGATGATATTTTCCATACCTGCTAACCCAACAGTGCTCTGTAAATGCCCACCACTGCCCAATCATTCTATAACAAAAATGTGTTTCTGTTTAGCATTGCATTTTGCCCAGCTGAGCTCTGTCAGAATAATGTGCAAGGATTATGATTATCATAACATATATTTCTGGTGAATCTAGCAATGTCCTATTTTGATACAAAGTAACTGTTAATGTGTTAAAATCTCATACTTATTCCATCTCATGACTAAAATGACCAGATAAGCATCCAATAAGAAATGTTCAACAGATTTCCTTGAAAATAGTCTCTGTAAAGGGTATACATTCTAAAAAATGAATGTAAACATTAATTTCCAGATTTTATAAGGATTAATCTTCCCTAGCCACATTTAGCCCAATATACAATAGTCAAGTCCTCCCTCCACTTTGGATTCTAAGGAAGTAGGCTTTAGAATGGGAAATACAGTCAGTTTATTCAGAACAGAATAGCAACAGCCAGGTATGTGGAAGTTCCTTATTTCTTTCTCTGTCTTCCTGGTGTTTGTGTGTGTTCTCGCTGCTCTGTCGATCATGTTCATTCTGCTCCCATATACATTCTGGGGGTTTAAGTACCGTAGTTTTCACGTTTTGCTTTTTGCTGTTCAACATTTAATAATGTGTCACACATGCCAGTTAGACTGTTTTGCTGAACTAGCTTTTTATTATTATTTCAACCTTACTAAGATAACAAAATGACGAATATTGTGTAACATATGCATAGGTCTAGAAGTCTGTAAAAAGTATTAATTATCCTGCCCCTGTTTTGAATAATTAATTTATGGCTATAGCATAAACAATGCTTGGGAACTCCACTTGCTCTGTTCACCCCAAATGAAACAACTTGTGTTTGTTTTTTGACAATGTATAAAACAAATACATGTAAAAAAATTTTTTTTTCAGTAAGGATTCTTTGGATTTATTTTATTCCATTCATTCTGTTAAACCTGCAATCCCTATTCCGTTAATAAATGCCACATTTCTTTTTGTGTAATCTGTACTCTGTAGAACTCAACAGTTTCTCACTGGTGACATTTAGTTGATCAGTTTATTTCATATATTTTTCAATCATGTAGTTAAGCATATATATAAATTCTTACATTGTTACACAGGAATGCTGTGTTTAATTTTGGAGGGGGGATAATGCAAGAGAGTTATTACAATTACTAGAGCTGTTCACTAGTATTATGGACTCCTTAATAATTAAATTCACTCTAAATTATAGTGGCCTTTATTTATTTTGTATACACACTTAATCTAAATGATTCCTAAACTCTTTATGTGCATGCTTTTTGCTCACCTTTTTAAAGCAGTGGAACACCAAACTTAAGTATTGCATTATTTTGTGGAGAATATTCCAATTTCAATATACTTCATGTAAAGCATCATTGTTCGGCTAATATTTTATATATACAACATTGCTATTACATGCACATAAATAGGCTTACTTAGAGGGCATATTGAACAGTAAGATTTTGAGCAGTTCATCTAAAAAGAAAAACTGTGAAACTTTAAACGTATAGGAACCTTCACATGAGAGTTTAAGCTTTTCTGTTGCACAGGAAAGACATTAAGGATTATTGTAAAATGAAGTTCTGTCTAATGTTCTTTTTAAGTACTTTTTTAAATTATAAAACATACTTAGGTTAAAAAAATGTTGCCAGGTATGTTCTGTGTATGTTCTGTGAAAGCACCCACAGCACAGTTGCCTTTTGTTTCATTTATATATGTAAAGTTATTGTATAATACAATACTGTTTTGTCCCAACACCGTTGTATTTGCCAGGCTTTGTGCACTGAAATATTTTTATTTATTTGGTTTTGGGCAGTATTAATATATCATAAACATATGGTTAGTGTTTTATATATTCCTAGTTCATCCAGTCCATGTATGCTGTATATGTGCTCGTCTTTAGGATGAAAAAATAAAAAACTGACAAGAATATTGAGATGGTGACTTGTTTTTAAATGCATCAGTTTAAGATAAATCAATATTGTCAAGGTCTTTGGCTCCAAACTTGACCTATCTGATAACATTTATCTAATGGGGAAGGCACTGGATCTTTTATGGATATGTTTTACATATTTATATGAATAAAATGGAGCTATTTATTTTTTAGATCTTGCTAAAACATTGTGTACACCGTAGAAGAATAGCTGTCAGTGTAGTTAAACCAGACACAAATTCGGTCCAGTATTCTGGGTAGTCTCCACAGTGACATTTAGCAACAAGCTAAATGAGGTGGTTTATGCCACCACATCTCCACAGTTTCTCTAACTTCCCAATCCATCCTCACTCTGTTTGCTGCTTCCCTTCTATTATATAATCTCTTCTATTGTTCCTGCTTCCACTGCAGTCAGCTTGGCTCTGGAACAGCTTTACCTATTTGATCCCTCCCTGTTTCCTCTGCTACTTCCCTGCCCTGAATAGACTGGTATTCATTGTTTACATAGAACAAACATTCTGCTTGCAAGTCCCTTTCCTCACCATCCAAATAAATTAGATCTTGAGGGGAACAGTGTCCCTTTTGAGTGCGTGAACTTCATTTTGGTTTCAGTTGCAATAAATTCTGTATGAATTAAGCAAAAGCTTTTCATGTTCACCGCATTATTTTTTGCTTTGTCTCTGAGTGTTTGAAGAACGGCAAATGCAATTGTATTTGTTTTTGGAAAGATTATTTTTCTACACACAATGGAAGGACAACAGTAACAGAAAACAACCAAACAATGTTCAGCATCATCCAAAATGGGGAAAGAAAACATAATTGCCAAGTGTAAAAATTCCTGATTGGCGGAAGGCAAAAAAATCATTAGTAGGCTTCTAGCTAGATACAATAAAAGTATTTATCTGTGTCCTTTTTAACATGCTTTTCTGAATCTGTATAAAAATACCATTTTGGATTTGATGTGGACCCACAGAAACAAGGATATCCTGGGCTTGACATCACTGCTGAGTTAACTCTAGTTATAACTCCAGTGTTGCCTCTAACTTGAGTTAAAGTTTGTGTGTGTGGCGGGGTCTCAAGTGCAGTGAGGCTTTTAACTCAAGTTGGCTGGCCTGAGAGTGAATACATGCTACAGCCTGAGTCAGCACCACTCATCAGCTGCTGACATAATCGCTTTGCACAGCGTGGAGTCAGTGTTGATACCTTGAATTAACTCTGCAGCGAAGACAAGACCACAGAGTTCACACTTCCACCCCAAGCTTCTTATCTTGCTGTGCTTAGGCACATGGGCTCTGAGATGGCTTCAGACATTGTGCAGCATAAATTGCAAAATGGTCCCTAAGCACGAGAGGATTAGTTACAGATGAAGATGGAACTTTAACACTCAAGTTCTTTATTTTGTGAGATGAAGTTTTATCTTGACTATTTGTGCTGGAGTTTTGTTGTTGAGTTTTCTGCTTTTAAAAAATATATCCCACGTACAACTGTATAAGAGAACCTGTAAGACACAAGAGCTGCCATATTCTCGTTGGATGTAATTCATCCCTGTGCAGCTTAAGAGAGAGCTAAGTGGTTCTTATGCCTTATGCGAGCCCTCAAATGGTAGAGTATTTCACCCATTGCACATTATCTTTCTGTACATTAACGCAAATTCTTAGCACACAGTCCCATCAAAACAACAGCATAAATATTTATGGATCTGGATTATGCAGACAGAGAAAAAATTAGGTATAACATTGTACAGTATGCATTAAATTTGCTACAAAAGTGTATTAATGGTGCAGTTGTTTTATTGTGTAATGAAACTACAACACTGTTTGATGTAGTTATGCTCTTTCAAAGAATCCCCAGAGACAGTAGTTCAGATTTAATACACAGTCCTTCAAGATCAAATACATAAGTATCTCATTCATTTCAGTAAAACTTTGACTTATTCCTTGTACCCAGGTGTTTTAATGGATGGGGGTGAGGGGGAAACCTGATCTCATCAAAGACTAACTTTTTTTTTTAAAGTAAGAAATTGTAGAGCCAAATGTTGCCTCTTTGCAGCCCCATGTATGCTTTTCCATGTGCAGGTTATTCCTGCCAGGAACAGGTGTATTCTGTGGCAAGTTTGTGGAACCACCATTGGATCAAGACATAAACCTCTTTTAGGAACAACTACTCCTGAGCTGAAGTTGGCATGGAACCAGAACTGATACCATTTCTTCCTTCTGATTCTCCTCTTGGCCACTGTTGTTTTTTTGTGAACATATAGGTCAAAGAGAGAATTTGGACTTCTTTATAAGGATGTGTATTGCACTTCAGAAAGGTTTTATATACTACTGGAGGCCCCATAAATAGCTTAACAGGTAAACCCCTTTACCAGTTCAAAATATCTTTTAAAAGTGTCTTAGTGTTGATAAAAGAAACTTTTAAATTGATGCAATATGGAATGGGCAAGATAAGAAACCACAAAAAATAGGTTTAATGTGAAATACACAGCTCTTGTTTTTAACAAAAATAAAAATATTTAAGATTTCCAATCAAAAGAATGTGTAGATTTGTGTGTGTAACTTTTGCTTATGTTGCTGGGTGACTTCTTGCGTAAGTGTTCAGGTGTGTGCATGGTGTTGTGGGGAATGCTGTCTGAATATGTTCTGTCTGTATTTGGAATTCTGCCATTTAGGGAAGATATCTTCATTTTGCTGTATTTGTTAATTCATTTTGTAATAACCATATTGTTTCTCCATTGATGAGTTTCATCCACTGATTACTTGGTGTAGAAAGGTGAGTTCCCATCCTTCCAGTGTCCAAGAGAGAAACATGTTTGGCTACCCCATTGCCATCATCGTCCATTTTCCTAGAGGTTGTGTGAACTGAAGAATCTTCAAACTGTGGCTGGGAAGGCTCAGTACGTGTTTAATTGTGCTTACTTAGTCTCCCAAATTATTTTAAAGTGCAGACACATTTCTTGCTATGTCACTACGACTCGCATTCCCTGTGATTTTATTCCGCTGCTCCTCAAATTTCCATTTGGTAGTGCAACAATTATCTGTGGGTCTGAGGCCTATTATGTGGAGGCTCTCGGTAGCTGATGACATAGGGGTTATTTGTATAATGACGGCCCTTCATCTTTTACTTACTTGTTTTTTCATACGTTTTGCCAATATTAAACTTTGTTATTTGATGAATAGTTCCATATATTTATGGAAATATGCTTATGAGTGAATATAATCTAACTGGAATATGCTTTATTCAAAAAGTCTCTTGTAAGGTGGTATTACAAAGCTTATGATCTACTGAGTGTGTTCATCCTATTTGTTTGCATGTATTATTTCTATGTTAGGAGAATGAGATATAAACTTGTATTACTGATGTAAATATGTTAGGCTTCTGAGTGGTGGTGAAGCACTGGAATAGGGTGGTAAAGCACTGGAATGGGTTATCTAGGAGGTGGTGGAATCTCCTTCCTTAGAGGTTTTTAAGGTCAGGCTTGACAAAGCCCTGGCTGGGATGATTTAGTTGGGGATTGGTCCTGCTTGGAGCAGGGGGTTGGACTAGATGACCACCTGAGGTCCCTTCCAACCCTGATCTTCTATGATTCTATGTTAAGTGGAAGCCATTAAGGGTGGCTCAGAATCAATGAACTGTGAATGGGTTTGTTTAACTACAAGCTTTCCTGTGTACCTGTCTTCCAGCTACTAGGTAATGAAGAAGGAGGTCTTACAGTGACATGTGATCATGTCATCTGAACTGGAATCCATGTTAAACCTGGGACTTTTCCATTTAGAAGGAGGGGTGGGGATCCAGAGAGATAAAAGATTCCCACCTTGGGCCAAAGCTATAAAAGGGTCTGGAACAGAACAAAGGGGGCTGCCAGTCATGAGAATCCCTTAGTTACCACCTGAACTGGAGCTAACAAGGACTGTACCAGGGGAAAGGTTTGAGCTTAGACTAGGAAGGCGTCTAGTCTGTGAAAGAAGTTTATTGGAACATCTCTGAGGGTGAGAATTACCTGTATTCAGGTTTTTAATGCCTTAGGCTTAGACTTGCATGTTTTGTTTTATTTTGCTTGGTAACTTATTTTGTTCTGTCTGCTCTTACTTGAAGCTACTTAAATCCTATTTTTATACTTAACAAAATCACTTTTGTTTATTAGTAAACCTAGAGTAAGTGATTAATACCTAGGGGAGCAAACAGCTGTGCATATCTCTTTATCAGTGTTATAGAGGGCAGACAATTCATTTGTTTATTTAAGCTTTATACAGAATGAAATGAATTTATTTGGGGTTTGGATCCCATTAGGAACTGGATGGCTAGATGCTGGAGATAAGTAACCTGCTGAGTGGGTTTCAGTTAAGCCTGCAGCTTTGGGGGTGTGGTTCAGACCTGGGTCTGTGCTGCAGCAGGCTAGCGTGTCTGGCTCAACAAGGCAGGATTCTGGAGTCCCAAGCCATTAGGGAAAACAGGCTCAGACGTAATTTCGGCATATCAGGTAACAGTCCCAAGGGGATCTCTGTGACCGAACCCATCACACCTATATTTTTGAAGTGCCGTGTGTACTTAGGAGCTTGCGTTAGCTGGAAGTTATATTAGCAAGATGTGGAATTTGTGTTGGCTAACAGCTCTCATTTGTATGGTTAAATATTTGTGTAGATAGAATCCCTGTTTTCCTTTTATGCAGTTGCAAAGTTTGACATTTCCAAAACACAATAACTGGTATTTCATTGTATTTATTTATTAACATCAACATTAGTATTCCATTTATAAATACCTGCCATTCTCCGTATTTTCCTGCATTAAGCCTTCAACAATATCAAGATGCTTATTATAAAGTTCTAGCTTTTGCAACCAATATGTCTGAGCTAGGTGTTTTTATTTTATTTGTTTGTTTGTTTGTGTTATGGTGGCACCCAAAGGCCCCAGAAAGAATAGATTACCATTGTGTCAAGAATTGTACAAACAATTAAGTGTTGACTTCTTTCTCTGTGGAATAATGTGCATCCATGTCTTTGCAGTGATCATCAGGATCATTTGAACCAAAATGAAGTCTTGTTTACTAAATTGGAATTTGAAAGAGTCTCTCTCTCTCTCTCTCTCTCTCTCTCTCTCTCTCTCTGTCTGTCTGTCTGTCTGTCTGTCTGTAAAAATTATTTTGTAAGCAGCTCCCAAAGTGCCAATAACTGGAGACACTGGATAATTTAGCATTTATATATCCTTTGACATGGTCAAAATACATTACAAACATTTAGTATTAATATTCACCCCATCCAATGAGGTAGGTATTGTACATATAATTATCCCTATTTTAGCAATGGAGAAACTGAGGTGTGGAGGTGAAGTGACTTGCTAAAGTCAGTGGCAGAGCCTGGATTAGAACTCAGGACTTCCTCATCTGTGCTCATTATTTCAGATGGCCTGAGTGGGAGGAAGAGAGATCATGGGAGGACTAGAGTTTTAGGAGAGGCTTTAGTGGGAACGGGGAGGATGGTATCTTAGTGGAGGTGTGTGGTCCCATTAAAGCTGAGGACTGTCTTGTAAGAGGGTTGGGCTGAGTGTGAAGAGAGTACACTGGGAGTTGAAGCATAATGGTAGGAAATCTGGAGTTGGAAAGCAAAAGAATTGCTAGTGCAAATGCTGAGCCTGCAGAGAGAAAGTAGCAGATCCTGATGTTGAAGGTCACCTTATGTGTATCATTTTAAATGTTTTATTTTAGTAATTCTATTACATCTAAATTATAAATGTGCACATGTGTTATTAGTAATTAGGATGCGTACTTAGTTGCTCCACCTTGGTGAAATTTGCTACTTCATACAAGCTTGGAAAGCTTCTTTGATGTGTACATCAAGAGATCATTAAAAATCTTACTGCTAAGTAGGAACTACATTGGTTTCTTTCCTCCTTCAGGAATTTTATTTATGATTACTTGTGTTTGTAAGCAGCGGAATGGTCCCTCTATTTCCTGTCTTATACACTACCCCGGTGAAGTGGGCTAGCGAAAAGATCTGAGTCTTCACTCCCACTTCCTTTACCCAGAGCCTGACTGACCTCGAGGGCTCCCCATCCACACTCCTCTGTGACAGAGTCCTTGTAACCCCAACAAGACTGGGCTCAGGATTCCTGGGGGGCTCAACCCCCAATCTTGTCGTGGTCACTTAGGGCAGGGGTTGGGTGTCCCCACTCCAGGGTGCTCTCTCTGCACTGGATACTTCCCTGACCCAGTGATCATTATATACAGTTCAAAGCAAATACAAATTATTAAACACCAATCAATTTTAAAAAATAAAGAAAAAATGGGAAAGGTTAAAGGAAAACATGTAACCCCACTCTGTGGCATAGGGACATCACAACCAGCATCTCTGGAATGTAAGGGAAGTTCAGTTTGTTCCCGATTGCAACACCTTCGTATCCTCCACACATTGAGACCCTGCAGTTATACTTTTTGAGATGACCCTGTGCCTGGAACTGGAACATTTCAGAGAATGCAACCATGGAGGTCCTGGACTTTAATCTCTTAACTAGCAGCCTAAATTTGGCCTTCAGGAACCCTCTTCTACCTTTCCTTATATTATTGGTACCTGAGTGAACCATGATTACTGGCTCCTCCCCAGCATTGCACATAAATCGATCTGGATGTCTCCACAACCTTGCACCTGCCAGGTAACTCACTATGTGATTCTCCCAGTCATCACAAACCCAAATATTGTAATAATCAAATCACCCATTTAGTAGGGACATAAATGACCCTGTAAGTCATTCATGATGTATTCTCTCTAGAAACAATTATTACTTCAACATCTGAATGTTGGAAACCTCTCAGAGAATGAAGGATTTTAATCCAGCAGGCATTACTTAAAGGGACAGAAATCCTGCCTCTATTTGTTATTTAATTAATACTAATTCCAGAATCATAATATTTCTGTCAACATCTGATGTTTAGGGTTTGCCATCTTTCTGTTCCCTGCTGTGTCTGAATCTACACTCTTAATGACTGATTTTTTGGGAGGTGTAAGTCTGGCTTTTCCCTGCATTCCCTGCATTTTCTGCATGTCCCCTCATTTCTATCCTATGAGAACAAAATTAATTTTAAACTCAAGTCAAGAAGTGAACTTTTTATTAACTGTGTGATTGGTCAAAAATTTCTGCTCGGGCCATCAGCCTTAAGTGAAGTCAAGAGGTTTTGAAGTATGCAAAGCTGAATTAATGAAAACCACAGAATATGAAAACTGGATAAAAAAAAAACCTCTCTCAGCAATGGGCCCCTCACAAGTGCTTTGATTTTTACACTCCCTGGCTATAAAGCAGGAGGTTTTCCAGTGACCTGATAAGCCAAGCACACAGTGAAATCAGTAACAGATGGTTCATGGCTTGATTTTGCAGCTTGGATTCGTAGCTTGTGGCAGCTAACTGGCCAGGAAAGCTGGGCACAAGGCTGAGCTGGATTTCTGTTAGGCAGGCACCGATGTTCTTCCATGTTGGCAGCAGAATGTTACCCAGAGTTTCTCATCTCACCCTTCTTTTTTATAGGCTTTTAGTTTGGATTCAAAGTCTATAGGTCTTGCTGTGTCACGCTGCCTCTAGGTTTAGATTGATCACCCATCAATTGCAGGCGTGACTTTCAGCCTTGGACCTGGCTTTGATCTTCCTTCTGTTGTTCTGTTGTCCTTTTCTTTTTAGGGTGGATGCTTCTTACTTTGTTTAGGGCTGTTGTCCAGGTCTTCAGCCGTTGGTATTTGAACTTTATCTCATCAGGACAGGCTGGGGCTGGAGGTTGATTCCATCATTCATACATACCTCATTCACACATCTGAACTAAACTAATAAGATCACAGCAGGGTTTGCAAAAATGAAGGTTGGAGGAAGCTTTTACAAAATGGAGTGAGTGTTTTAAAATGGGGTTTGAATTACAATATGGAACAGAAGTTACTGTATAGGCAAGTGTAGTGAATGGTGAACAGAATTTACATTAATTAAGTGAACAATTGAAAACAATTTCATTTATCAGTCCTACATTTTTTATAGGTCAGAAGCCTGTTATAGCTTCCTGTACTATAAATATTTACACTGGGATGTATCCAGATGATATAGCCTGAAACTCTAAGACACATTTTAGCTTCTAACTCTTATGATACAGTGTCCCTGATTTGTCAAGTTTCCTTCTTTGAGGTCTGTGGTTCACACACACACTTACCTGCTTAGCTAATGTAGTTTGAAGGTCTGTTTCCACAACAGAATGGATACTGTGCTTCCAAGAAAGGCTTTGAAAGGATAAAACCTTAAGTATACTGCTATCAAAACCTCGCTGTAATTACAGTATTTATGAAGAGCTTTCACAAGGCAAACATAATACAACACAGGGAACATTAAACAAAATTATTATAAGAAACCTCTGTATTAGATATAATACAACGTTGTCCATGCTATTGGAAAGCTTTGTTAGAAATAGAGTGAAAGACAACTTAATAAAACTAATAAACATACATGTTTAGTGATAAGGACTTGATTTCTTTTACAGGAGCTAGCTAGCAGACCTGCTTGCTCAAAGTAGAAGGCCAAAAAGAATTTCAGAATCTTCTTTATTCTGTGAGACAAAGATTGGCTGAACTCCTTATCTGGCCATTTGGCTGACTATGATATATCTCTAATGAATCTCTTTGGCATATACAACTTTATAGAACTTAAGCTATCTTCAGGACTGGTAACTATGCAGCAGCTGCAGAACACCTGATGAATGTGGGTGGGTGTGTGTGAATGTGTGTATGTGTGTGTGTATAGGTATTAGGTATTATAATGTGAATGTGTGTGTGTGTGTGTGTGTGTAGGTAATAGGTATAATGTGTGTATATAAGAATTAAGATATTAGTTATTAGTCATAAATTGTTATCATAATAAATGTGGCATCTTTGCCTTGTCCCCTTTAATAAGATCCTGCTCGTTTTTACTGGTCTAATATAATTGGTACAACAAAAATACTCCTCATGAAAATAGTTTTATTAATTAAAAAATAACCCTCTCCTATTAGGTACAGACTGTGATGTACCAAAACTTATGAACAATCAGAAAATTTGGATATGATGTTTTCATTCTCATTTTACAGATGGAGAAACTGAAGCACAAAGAGTAAGAGACCTGTCTGAGGCCACAGTGGAAGTCAGTCAGTATTGGGATTTGAACTCTTCAGTTCCTGGCTCTTGGCCCAGTGTACTAGACCACACAATTTTAAATTCATCCCAGTGTATCCCAGATGAGTTAAGAGGCCATAGCAACAAATGTGGTTAAGTATGTAAAAAATGAGCAGAAAGAATAAACACGAGTCTTCCAAAATTTAATATCATAAGGAAAATTAAAAACTGTTATTTTAGCTATAAAAATGGAGCAAGTTAAAAAGAACCTCAAAATTCCCCAAAGAAATGTCAAACTGCAAAATATCTGAATAATTGTTTTGTAAACTATTAGCAAAGGGAGGATAAAACTGGAATTATTTTATGAGAGAAGGCAGTGTGATCTCGTGGATAAGGCGTTGGACTGGAAGTTAGATCTGTGTTCTATTCTTGGCTTTGCCACTGACATGCTTTGGGCAAGGCTCTGGGCCTCAGTTTCCCTTCTCACCCTTTGTTGTTCTGTTTAGATCGGGGTGGGCAAACTACAGCCCGCGGGACTGTCCTGCCCGGCCCCTGAGCTCCTGGCCAGGCAGCTAGCTCCCCTCCCCTGCAACTATGCCACCGCGCTCATGCAGGGCAGCATGGCAGTGTGTTTTGGCTCCGGCTGGGAGGCGTGGCTCCAGACATGCTGCTCTGAGCGGCATGGAAAGAGGGCCAGGGCTGGGGTTTGGATATGGGGCAGTGGGTCCTGGGGGGCAGACAGGGAGCAGTTGAAGGGCAGAGGTTGGGGGGGGAAGGGGATGAGGAACGGGGGATTGGATAGGGGATGAGGTACGGGGGATTGGATAGGGGATGAGGTCCCAGGGGACCTGTCAGGGCAGGGGTGTGGATAGGGGTTGGGACAGGAAGCAGAGGAGGTTGGATGGGGGAGTTCCGGGGGGTGGTTGGGGTGGCAGTCCCAGGAAGGGGCGGTCAGGGGACAAGGACCAGGGGGGCTTGGATGGGTGGGGAGTTCTGAGGGGGCAGTCAGGGGGTGGAAAGTGGGAGGGGTCAGATAGGGAGTGGAAGCCAGGCTGCTTGGGGAGGCACAGCCTTCCCTACCCAGCCCTCCATACAGTTTTGCACCCTGGTGTGGCCCTTGGGCCAAAAGGTTTGCCCACCCTGATTTAGATTGCAAACCCCTGTGGACAGGGATTGTCTCTTTGTTTGTAGTGGCTGGCACAAAGGGGCTCCAGTCTCAGTAGTGGCCTTTACATGGGCTCTCTCCTTGGCAATGAACTCTGCACAACCAGGGCAGCACCTCCTGGTTACTCCTGGGGGCATTCTGCACAAAAAAAATAAAAATAAAAATTCTGCATACAATATTTTAAAATTCTGCAAATTTTATTTGTCAAATAAATGTGGGGCTCCAACATGGCATTGGGGGAGCACAGGCCACTGGCTGCACAGAGGTGGGAGAACACTGTTCAGCTCCCCCCCACCCAGGACACGGACTCTGCAATGAGTCTGCACCCAACTCTAACACAGCACAAGGACAGAGCCTGCCCCAGAAACACCCCAGGGCCCTGCCCCTCCATGCCAGGTGCACCAGGCATGAGCAGGCAGGCTCAGCAACGCAGGATCCAAGTGTGGAGGGGAGGGGCTTACTATGGGGGGATCCAGGTGTGGTATAAAAGAGTTCTGTGTAGGACAATCTGGGTGCAGGCAGTTCAGTGGGGGATCTGGGTGCAACAGTAAGGGGACTCTGCAAGGAGGTCCAGGTGAAGGTGGTTGGGGCTCGGCGGGGGAGGGGGTCCAGATGCTGAGGGGTGTTGGGCTCAGTGGGATGGGGATCCAGGTGCAGCTGCTTGGGATTCGGTAGGGTGTGGATCCAGGTGCGGGTGGCTTGGGGTGGTGCAGGGGGAGTGGGGCTCAGGGGCGGTTCTGGGTGCAGGGAGGTGAGGCTCAGTGGGAGGGTCCAGGTCTGAGGGAGTCTGGATGCACAAGAGTTGGGCGGATGGGGGAGCAGCTCCCTAGTATAGGTATCCCTCTCTCTGCAGCTGAGGAGGGATGGGTGCAGGAAGTGGTGGAGAGGGGGGCAGAGAGTTTGTAGAGCTTCCTACAGCCAGGGGAGAAATCGGGGGGTGGGTCTGATGTGGCCCCAGATGCTGGGCAGGAAAGAGGAAGTCCCGTCCTCCCCATCCAGGACTATCCAGGACTAGCATCTACGCCCGGCACAGAGTAGGAACCACCAGCCAGGTCTTCCCCAGTCCCACCCCATGACGCACAGTGATTTACCTCTCTGCTGGCTGCCCTGGGCACTCAAAACATACTTCTGGGTGGCTCTCATGATGGCTCTTGTGGCTTCCCCATCAGAAAGCCATTTTTTTGCTGGGAAGCAAAGAAATCTGTGGGGGACTTAAATTCTGCACATGCACAGTGGCACAGAATTCCCCCAGGGAAACCTGGTGCTGCATGGTCTGGCCCTGAGTCCAACTGTAATATAAATAATTATGAGAGAGTGCAAAGTTAGGCCCTGAATCTGTGGGGAAAAAAATCTAGAACATGGTAGGACTGATAGTTATTTGACATCTATTTTTATTGTGCAGGAATACTGAGAAGTGCAAAGGTCTGAGCTTTCAAATATATTATATAATCAATGGAATTTCATCTTATGCCAACACGTTGAGTAAAGAGTGAAGAGTCCCAAGTTCATATACAACACTACACACACACACCTTCTGTTTTCAGGAAATTACAAATTAACTGGTATGTTATAAAGTTCTCTACTTCCAGATCAAATTCCAACATACTTAGAAAGCAGCAAACATAACACCAGATTTGAAAAGTAGCACAAAACATACCAGGTAACTATATGCTAATTTAATGTCAGTTGTTGGGATATTGTTGGAAATTTAATTATAAGATCACCTTGAAGAGAAGTAACGTGACATGACAACATAGGTATAGTTTTGAGAAGGAAAAGCCAGGCTTGACTAATTTACTTGCATTGTAAATCTGTGTGTTATAAGGTTCCAGAGCAGTATGTCTGTCAACATGGTACTAATGGTCACCTTTCAATTGTAACTGTGTGGAACAAAAACTATTTTAGGTCCTTAAAATGGTAGCTTCTCTTGCTGGGAAGCTTGCCAGGTGGGTATCTCTAAAGATCACTTCTGAGAGCTGTCTTGTTTCTATTCTAAGCTTAAAAATGTGGGTTTTTTTTAAAAACCAAATACAAATAGAGAAGACAGCATGAATCAGCTTCTCAAAGCATGTTGTTAAATGATGGAATCTTGGTTTTAGGCCAGGTCTTTGCAGTTATTTTTAACCAATTTAACTATTTTGGTATGGGGTTGATTTTATTACTAGTATAGTTAAATCAGTACATCCCCTAATGAGGATGCTGTTCTACTGGTAAAGTTTTTAGCATAAATTTATGGGAATACACTATACTGTTAAAAGTGTGAATTTGTGTGACTAAACCATACTGCTTTACACAAATATATACTAGGCCATTGCTCTGCTCAAAATCATGCCAGGACTTGCATTAATTTCAACTTAAAGTAGTATTGTAAAAAATTTAGATTTCCCTGACTTATTAAAAGACTACACAAGTATAAAAACCAGAAAAATTCAGTTCATATAAATTCTTTTAATTTATGAGAAACTGGAAGACACTAATGTTTTTCATTACAGTGTATACTTGAACTCAAATTGTTTGTCGTGTTTTTGTTAAAATTACACTAGTAGGCAATTTTTATTTCACTAGTGACAAATTCTGTTTTCATTTTGTTTTCATTTTAAACAGTCAAAACAAAACTGCAAAGTGCAAATGTGTAAAAGCCAAAAAAAAGCTTGGGGAAGGCTCCTGGGCTTGTTTCATTGCTCAGAGTGCAGGCTCAACCTCACTCTCTACACTGCACTGCCGCAGCCTGAGGTACCAGTCCGCATCAGCAGGCAGGGGCAGATGTGACCACATGTTTAGCAACCCTCCCCTCTTGCAACTAGGTGCAGTTTCTGTCCCGCAAGTTGACCATCTGGGCTACTGCTCAGGCCTTGCTGCCGCCTGCTCCGTGGGGTTGCAAAGCGGTAGGGATGGGGGTTTTGGTCGAAAACACTCATGATCTGCTTCTTCCGCAGGGTCTAGCAACATCTCCCCGCCCCGTTCACCCCCAGCTACCACCTCTCACCCGATATTCCTCTTCTGTCGCTACCTGCAGCAGCTTGACACCCCCACCCCCGCCAGTAAATTTCTGCCCCCCCCCGAAGCTCCCCGCTGCGATTTGCCCCCTAATGCTTTTAACGCCCCGCCCCGCCCCCCGGCAGCAAATCGTAAGTAGACGTGAGGACAGTGGCAACAGCACAGGTTACTGGGCATGCGCAGTTCGAGAGAGCCCGCTCAGTGCCCCCGAAGTGGGGAACTGGCCGCGGGAGCGGTTTGTGTCGTTAGGGGTGTCTCAGTTCCCCGTACTAGCCCCCCCCTCCCCCGCTCCGCGGAGCGGCGGCCCTTGACGCGGGGTCTTTTGTTTATGTGGGCTCCTATTGCCCCCGCCCCCGCTGTTTCACACACGTCAGCAGGTCCCCCGAGCAGGCGGCAGGCGCTGGGGGGGGCCCCGAGGGACACCGCTCACGCGCGCAACCAGCCACCCCCTCGCCCCTCCCCCCTGCACGCAGAGCGCGCGCATCCGCGCGACTCCCGCCCCCGGGGCAAGCAGGGCGCGGCCAGAGGTTAGCGCGAGGACCCCCCCCGCCCCCTCGGCTCTCCCACTGCAGGGAGCAGAAGCGCGGGACCGTCCGGCGGAGGCGGCTCTCGATTGGCCGCAACGTGTGTGGGACGCGGACGTCACCCAGCGGCTCGGCTCCCCGAGGGAAGGGTTTGGGGGAGAGCAGGGAGGGGCAGGGGTGAGCACCTCCAGTGAAAACGTGAAGCTGGTGCCCATGAAGGTACAAGAGTTTAAGTTAGCAGACAGTGGTTGCTGTTCTGTGAGTATGGCTAATATTTCCTCATCTCATTTCAGATAATTGCAGTGGAGACGAGCATACACTGCTTTCTAACTGGGAAGGAAGCATTGAGGAAGGTAAGTGTTAAAGTTGTGGCCCAGCTCCTATAATTGTGTGCTGGTTTCCTTGGTTTCAGATGCTCCCCTTCCCGCCCATGTGGGTATTGTCTCCACCTCCCAGATTATAATTTACTTGACTGTCACAAGGAGTGTGCATAACTACTAGCTTTTTCATAGGGATTAAGAAATCATTTCAATTTTAATATAAACTGGTATTTGGCAGGTAATTTACAATATCCCCAATTATTTTAATTGGGTGTATATAAACATGTACATTTAATTTTTTTTTAAATCACTGCACAAATGTTATAGTTAACATGTGAAAACTTCTCAAAAGTCCCAGTTAACCACTCATTTTTAGGTTCCTGTTGATTTACAAATCAGTGATTCTTGACATTTTCTCTGAAAATAGAGGTGGGTGAAATTTATGTTACATAAAACATTACAAAAAAGAAGTCAGATGTAAACTGAAATAAAACAAAAGTCTGTAGAAAAAAGTTTTGGCAAATAACCTCGTGTTTGAACTGAAACCCAGTTAAACTGTAGCCATATCTTTAGAATATGTTTTCTCCACATGACCTACTGTATCTTTTAGTAAGATGAGGCCCTGAAACAAACTCTTGTGTCAGAGGCCCAGTCTGAAGCCTGAACCAAAGTACTTCCAGGCATTACTAAGCAAAAGCTGGGCTGTGAGCCTGAAGCAGGCCCCAGTCACAGAAGTTGGAGAGAAAAAGGTTGTTAGCAGCAGATGCTTTCACATATAAGTGCTAATAAGAGGAACTTGTGCCAAGACGGCACCTGAACATCCCAATACCAGGACACTCCATAGACATATCAAGGAACAGGCAGGTGCATCTTAAGGACAGGGTCAAAAGGACAGCATGATGGATAGATCTGTTTGTCTGAAACAACATGATCGAAGGGAGAGACAGTACCCTAATGAGCCAATGGGCTGTACCTCAATAAGTCAGAAGGGATGAGTAATCTGTATAAAAGTAGGTCCCGGAGTGCACATCTTTGTCCAGCCTAAGGAGCAGTGGAGTGTCCTACCACTGACTGAGCTGTCTCCATTGGCAGGGGGCACATATTCGTAATATGTCCTGTACAGTCTATAGGAAACTATTACTGTGCTTCGTTTGACAATAAACCTGGCTCGGGTTCCTTCGTATCTTACTAGAGTCTGTGGTCTTTGGGAGTTCTCTCAGAGTTTGCTGCATCAGCTATCTGTGCAGAGCCAGGGCAGCACACAGAGGGAACACGCACACAGCCGACTGTTATCATCATCAAACAAGAGCAGAGTACCACAAAGGTAGCTACTGACAACATATCTTAAACTTAATTATTAGGTTAGTTGTCTAATCTGCTTGTAACTTTTTTTTGTAGGTATTTCAAAAATGACAAAGTTGCTGTTGATTGACGTTGATTGTGGAGTCGACGATGCTCAAGCCATAATGATGGCGCTGGCATCTCCCAGTGTTGAAATCCTGGGAATTACTTGCTGTTATGGAAACACAGTGTTGGAAAACGTCTGCAAAAATGTACTTCGTGTACTACAAGTTTGTAATAGGCTTGAGGTAATCAGTCTCTTACATGTATGTGAAAGGGTTTATCTTTGTGTCAGGTCTTGCTTAAAAATCATCAATTCGCGTAGGCTAGGATCACCTTTTATAGTTTGTACTCCATAATTAATTTCTTTGCTGATGTAGGATAATTTTTGTCTTGTTTATTGTCTCACCATATCAATCCCAGGAATAATAATAGTAATTTTCCTAGATCCTTTAAAAAAAATCTTATAGGTATAGTGAAACCCCGCTGTAACACGATGATTGGGTCCAAAAAATTGGATCGCGCTAAATGCGGGATCGCCATATAGCGGGGTTTACCATTTCAAGCTGGTCACTTTCAAGCCAGTCAATTTCTCTTGGGCAGAGAACTACTTTCATTTGCAAACTGCCCATAACAGTAACTGAAAGGGTGCAGCTCCAGCAGCGGGCCTCTCAGCCATGCAGTGAGAGAGGGAAACACTTGGGGAGAGCAGGGGAGACGTGCAAGGGGCAGAGGAAGAGCGAGGAGCAGCTGGGGAGGAGAATGGCTCTTCTCACCAAAAGGGTAAGCGGGGGTAGGGGGGAAGAGGCAGGGGGAAAGGCACATTCCATTTTTTGTTTTTTTGTCTTTTCCTTTGGGAGCGCTCCAGCCTCTTTTTTTTTTTTTTTTTTCTTTTTTCCTTTTTTGCCTTTCGGCGGTGATCCAGCCATTTTTTTTGCGCTTCAGCGGTGCTCTGGTGGTTTTTTTCTTTTTCCTTTTTTTTTCTCTTTTGCGCTTCCGCTGTGCTCCGTCCGCTTTAGTTATTTATTTATTTATTTATTTATTGCTCTTCGGCAGCGCTCTAGCGGTTTTTTCTTTTTTCTTTTTTGTGCTTCCACAGGGCTCCAGCTGCTTTTTTTTTTTTTTTTGGTCTGGGGCGGCCGGAGCCACCTTACAATCGCATTATTGCGGGGTGCATTATAGCAGGGTTTCCCTGCATTTCTATTTTTCCTGGCTGATGTGAAATTTCTGCTCTTTTCATAAAGGCTCTGCAATTTTAGTGCCACTGATTTGATCACTGTTAGGATATTCTTTGAAATTGATCCTGTAATATTGCTTCTTCAAGTGATTGTCTACATGGATTCCATACACTGTGTGCATGCATCTATGCCCATGAGATTTGGATTCTTTTGGCCAGCAGTGTT
The DNA here is from genome assembly GCF_025201925.1 of Gopherus flavomarginatus. Classification (NCBI taxonomy): domain Eukaryota; kingdom Metazoa; phylum Chordata; order Testudines; family Testudinidae; genus Gopherus; species Gopherus flavomarginatus. The sequence continues at coordinate 249,413,599 of NC_066617.1, read as the reverse complement.
AATTGAGACCATGCTGTGCCTCGGGTGCCCTTGTGCCCCCTTCCATCTCCTCCCTAATGGGCATAAAGGGTGGAGTAGACCCAATTGTCGTTCAGCTCCTTCTTACTTCCTGTGGCAGCTAGCATAGGTATGAGAGGATGAGTTCTAAAATCTTGAGAGACATGGAAGCATTTTAGGATCAATTCACTAGCTACAGATAATGCTTCATTTAATAAAACAATTATAAATTTAAAACATGTTTTGATAAATTTACTTTTTTCCCTCACATATCTAGCACATTTGTTAGTTTTCGTAATAAAATAATTTAAAATGCTGTTTTGTGCATTTTTAATGGAATTTGAATTTCCATTCAAATTGATACAGTTCACAGGTAAAAATTTATTCATCCTCTAGTAAAGAAAAAAGATGAATGACATTTCTTAACATAAGAAAAATGTAAACAATAAGAATCTGAATAATTGTAAATTAAGATTACTTGTTACACACACACATTTACTGACTTGAGCATGCATAGTATAGCCTCCTGGTTAGCAAAAAGTAGTACCAAGTTTAGTGTAAAGGCTGTATTTCATTCCAAATCAACATGTTTTAATGGTTATCAACCAATGAGAGTCAACCATTCTTTAGGAAAATAACTAAAAATTACAAAAGCAAAATAAGATTAAAACCAATTATTTAAATCAGCGTTTCCAGCTTGCTGATTTAAATTGCTTTGATTTAAATCATTCCAAATTGCTGAGACATACCTCTGGAATTGGGCCAAGAAAATCATAAGAAACTTGCAACAAAGAGGATTCTTTGTTGCTTTTTTACGGATACAGACTAACACAGCTACCCCTCTGATAAGAAACTTGGTCATTCTGAATCCTTCTGCAATAGGGAGGCTCACCATGAGCATTTCCATTAATGACAGGCTACTAGAGCCTGTACAAGCTATCTGACATACATCTGTATCCATCCCGTCCATGTCAAAAAGAGCAGACAGTGGGCACCAGGTTCTTGCTGCATATTTGATTTTCTGCTTACATCCAACACTGGGTTCTTTTCTAGTGGCAGCGCTACAGGAGAGAACTAAACAGCATGGACCTTCTAAATCTATGCCAAGAGAAAAGGATCCAGAAAAGCTCAATCTGTTCAGCTACAAGGTGTATTTAACAGCTATGCTCTAGAGGAAGATGGCTAACTATCCAGCCATTGCCATTAAAGATTTCAGGTGACTGTCTGTACTTCTCTACAGTCTATGCTGGACATGTCTGACACCACAGTGCACTCAATAGCTACTGCAGTAGCCAGGAGGAGATCTTTATGACTTCAGTCTTCAAGGAAGTCCAGGAAGCTCCAGGCAACAAACAAGAACCTCCCATTTGAGGGTAATGAGTTTTTCAACAACAACATTGGTGAAGCCCCATGGCCTCCAAAAGATTTAAAGCCAACTTTGCTCTCTTCAGGACTTTGAGTTCCAACCCAAGAAGGAAGCAGCCGCATCAACATCCTATAGACAGCATACCTCAGTCCAGTTTTACAGTCAGCCACATTGTACTTCGGAACTGCCAATGAAGAGAGAGAGATTCCACTGGAGACAACCCTCTGCCTCCTCTGCTGCCCCACAGTCTTGGGGTACCACCAGGCAGCAGGTGCGATGCAAAGTTGAGAAACTGACAGGATGATCTGCGAACCTCTTTTGTTCTACACCTCCGGCTTGGCAACCACCTCTTTTGTTTTGGAGAAATTTGAGCTGAGGTTACCTTGGCTTTATGGGTCCCAGAGATGGTAGCCAAGGAGCAGCTAATTCAGTTTCAATCCCATCCTTCTCCCCACCCTCCTACTGCCTCCTTTCCTGGCTCTTTTCGGGGAACCTTCCCATGAAAGACCATCAGTTTGAGAAGTACACTCCCTTTTACAGCTGGGAGCAATACAGGAGGTGGCTTTTTACTCCCATTACTTTTTGATCCCAAAGAAAAAAGGAGGTTGATGGCCTACCTTGGATCTTCACTGAGAGCTGCGGGTGGCCGTGCCTGTGGACAGTCAATGTAAACACTGTCTTGCGGCCCGCCAGCAGATTACGCTTACGGGCCGCACGTTGCCCAACACTGATCCAGATTATGATCTTGAAATTCAGGATTTGTGGTTCCCTCAGGAAGCTTGCTCCCAATTATATGTTTTAGAGCTCAGAGTCAGCTTGGTATGCAAAGCATTCCTGCCTCTTCTTTGGGAATCCTTAATACAAGTGTTGACAGACAACACCACAGCTGTGGATTATGTCAACAGGCAATGGGGAACAAGATCATTCTCACTCTGTCAGGAAACCATAGGACTATGGAACAGGTATATTCTGAACTAAGTTACATGTGTGGCTGTGCACCTTTTCAGCCTTCTGAACACTTTGGCAGATCAACTCAGCAGGCAATTCCCTGACAACAAGTGTGTTCGCAAAGACTCACTCTTACAGAACATCTTTTGTAAATTGGGATTCCCAAAAGTAGCAACAGACCAGAACAAGTGTCAGACATTCTTCTTTTCCAGAAGAGGTGCAAGCTAAAGCTCCCTGACCAATGCCTTTCTCATCCCTTGGATGCCAGGGTTGAAGTATGCCTTTCTGCCAATCCCTATGATACCTAGGATACTGAGGCAGGATGCAGTGTTGTTATGATAGCCCCAGTATGGGCCAAGCAGTTTTGGTGTTTGGATTTCATGAAACTTTCAGTGCAGCCACTTATCACCTTACCTGCTCTGCCTCACAGTCTTCCAGAATTATCAGATCTTGCACCTGGATCCAGTATTTTTACACCTGACAGCCTAGATCAGGGCTACATTTGGCCCATCAGACCATTTAATCCGGCCCTCAGCTCCTGCTGGAGAGCGGGGTTGGGGGGTTGCCCTGCTCCAGCCAGAGAGAGTGGTTGGGTTGGATGCTTGACCCGCTTCGCATGGCTTCCAGGAAGCAGCCGGCATGAACCCCTCTGGCTCCTATGTAGTACACGGAGGTGTGGCCAGGCGGCTTTGCACGCTGCCCCATCTGCAGGCACCGCCCCCGCAGCTCCTGTTGGCCGTGGTTCTCGGCCAATGGGAGCTGCAGGAGTAGTGCCTGTGGATGGGGCAGCGCGCAGATCCACCTAGCGGCGCCCATAGAGGGGGGACTTGCTTCCGGCAGCTGCTTGCAGTAAGCATTGCCTGGAGCCTGCACCCCTCAGCCCCTCTCATGCCCCAATCCCCTGCCACAGCCCTGATCCCCTTCCTGCCCTCTGAACTCCTCAGTCTCAGCCTGGAGCCGCCTCCTGTACCCCAAACCCCTCAGCCTCATCCCAGAGCCGTCGTCTCTCCCCACCCATACCCCCAATTTTGTGAGCATTCATGGCTCGCCATACAATTTCCCTACCCTGATGTGGCCCTCAGGCCAAAAAGTTTGCCCACCAGGGCCTAGATGCTGTGTGGTTTGTATCTACTGAAAGAAACTGTTCAAAACATTCTGCTTCAAAGCAGGGGAAACCTTTCAACCTTACTTATTAGGCTAAATGGAAGAGGTTTTCTACTTGGGATGCCAGTGGTAGTTGTCTTCTTTGACTTCATTACTTTCAGCAATGGTGGAGTATTTGCTAGCCCTTTTAACAGTCTAGACTTTACATCAGATCATAAAGGTCCATGTAGCAGCAATATCTGCATATCATCCCTCACTCCTGGGTAATACTGTATTTTCCCACTTTACAGTAGCAGGATTCCTAAAGGCCTCACATGTTTTCCCCCCAATGCAGGAGCCCCTCTCCCTTTTTGGGACTTCAATATAGTATAGCAATATAATATTTATTAGCAGGGTTGATGGGTCCCCACTTTGAACCCTCAGCAACTTGTTCCCCACCAGTCAGTGAAGACTGCCTTTCCGGTGGCCATTACATCAGCTCGCAGGGAATGGAATGTTCAGGCCCTTCTGACATATCGTCTATATACAGTATTTTGTAAGGACAGGGTCATTCTTAGATCTCACTCAAAGTTTCTCACCAGATTGTCTCAGAGTTCCGTATGAGCCAGTCCTTTCATCTCCCTTTTTCACCCCTGATTAAGTGGGTCTCCAGGTATTTAAGGTCATATTATGAATTAGCCAGGATAGATCCATCTAGCCAGACTAAAGCTCAATCCACGATATTTGAGGAGCAGTTATGTGGCGCTTTAATCAGACATTTACAAGACACTATTGCTTAGTAAGGGTTCCCACATCAGATGTTGGTTTTGTTAGAGCTGTCTTATAGCCATTTAAGTAGGACTCTAATACCCACCTCCAGGGAATAAATAACCGATTGTTAGTCTCTAAGAGTGGAATTCATGTGGACAGTTACTCAAATTACTCATAATAACTTTTCATCTAAGTACCCTCCTGGATCAGAATTAAGGAAAAATAAGCTAACCACATTAAAATTATGCCTCAATAGACCCTACTTTCTGTGTTCAGTAAGGAAGCTGACACAATGGCTGAAGCTAGTTTTGTTATGGCATGGAATATCGCTCGTGCTAAATGTCTATATTGTGACGGAGAATTTGTTAAGAAGATTATTGCAGAAGTGATTCCAATTTTAGATCCAAGTAACATAGAACTTCAGTGACTAATGCAGCAAATTCCAATTTCACGCCACAGTATGGAGAGGCAGATCTCCCAGATGCAACATGCAAAACGATCTAAAGAATTCTCTAGCATTCAGCCTAGCTGTCGATGAATCCACAGATACTCAAGATAAACCACAACTAGCGATATTTGTTCGCTATGTTTCCACAGATGTAATTGTGAAAGAAATAATGTTGAATTTAGTAGTGCTAAAAGAAACAACTTATGTTGTTGACATAAAGAATGTACTTGACAAAGCACTGACAAATGCTAAGGTGACGTACAACTGGATAAACTTGTCAGTGTTGCAATGGATGGAGCACCTGCAATGGTGGGGGGAAAAGTAGGTCTTATCGGACTCTTGAAAAGCAATCCCAAATTTCTGGAGTTCCTCCCTGTTCATTGCATCATCCATCATGAACACCACCAAATAGCTGATCGGCAGCCGCCATCAAACCGTCTGCCCAGTGCTGGGGTGGAGGGGCCGCCTGCCCGGCGTGCTGAGGCTGGAGGCACTCAGCAGAACCATGGGGGGGTGGGAGGGGAAGAGCTGGGGGCCACGGAGGAGGGAGGGGGGCTCAATCAGTAACAAGAAGACAGCATGAATAATAATAAACCACTCCTGAGACTTGCTCCAAACACAATCTGCTCCTTAAAATAGATTGTGTGTTTATGTAACAACAGGGTTAATACTGTAAATAAAACGGTGGTGGTGGTAGTACTGGGATAATATAAATTTAAACAGAGGCAAGATGCCTTTAGGTGATGTGCAGCCATGCTATACTCAATTTTTGCAACTTACATCTTGTTTAGATTCCAGTTTACGAAGGTGCTTCTGCTCCCTTACTTGGTGGTCCTGTGAAAGGGGCTATGTATCATGGAAGAGATGGTTTGGGTGATGTTCCTGTTCCAAATGCTCCAAGATTAGACGACTATCTACAGAAAGAACATGCTGTGATTGCAATGTTAAGAATTGTTAATGAGAAGCCTGGTCAGGTGAGAGTGTTCTTTATATCTTTTTTTTTATGTAGTAACAGAAGACAGCAAGCAGGACTGAAGTCTGTTTAAGCCAATGCCTTGCAATTATATGAAATTGCTTTGCCTGTCTAATCCTAGTGGAGGATCGAGGTTCAGTCTTCAGTGGAAGATGACCCGCCTACCTTCTCCTGATAGTCCATGGCGTTGTACACTGAGGCTGGAAGAAATTTTCTCAGACTGAAATTTGGCATTCAGTTTAACCCTGTACATGAATAGCCATAATTAAACATCTAGTCCCAAGTCACTGGTGTCCAAGTAATTGTTCCTTTAGTCAGGTAATTCTGGAGGCAAAGAATTTGACACACTGATTTACCGTCTCCCTTTCTCCTAGAGGAATAATATCTTTATTTAATATTTAGGAGAGTCTGTATCTTTTTTGCTGCTTACCTCAAACATGTCCTTTAGGTGATGTCCTTGCTCATGTCTTCGTGATCCTCTTTTAGGTATTTATTGCAATAAGATTTCCTACCGCCTTCTGTTTCTCCACGTCTACTATGTAGGCACAAAGGTATCAGTCTTTCATAGTAGCTAACACCCTCTATGCCTTTGTTTAATTTATCTGTTTTTTTTAATCTTCTTTAGAATTTTTACATCCCTACAGAGCCACAAACTATCATGGTACTTCACTTTGGGGCCTCAGTGTTTCTATATCATAGTTTTCCTTGTGGCGGATTGCATGACTTGGAGGGACTGAAAATAGGACATAGTGTGTTTCATCTTTATCGGAAATTCAGATTATAGGCCTCGTTGGTAGTGCTTGAAAGCTATTACTGTTTGATGGGTGTTCGGTCCATATGAAATGGATCTGGTGCTCAGTCCAATTCCCTATGGACAAGTAGACAAATCACAAAAGCCACCTCTGGACTTGATAGTGATTGTCAAGATAGATAACAGTTCCAGCAGAGACCAAGGATTGAATGGACATAGAGTCTGTGAACAATATCTTGCCTCTAGAGATGGTCAGAGTTGTGGCCCATTGTTGGAACGGCATAGTGAAGTGTCTTTCTTCACCAATGGTGTAACTGTTCAGTAGCTAAACTGACGACTTGATTTTCCAGGTCTCATTCTAACACTCTTCTCAAATTCATAGAAAAATTAAGATATTAATTTTCTTTGTGTAGTTCATAATGTCTCTCCTCAAATGCAGCCAAGGATCCTATTGACCATCTTTCTTGCATTTTGGGATTGTCTTTTAATATTTTCAGTTTTACAGAGAACTCTGCTCATGATTATATTGTCTTCATCCTATGCTCCCAAATACATCTTTGGTATAGTTATTATGATATGTTTTCCTTGTCTAAACTGTATACCTTTGGCAAAACTTTATTTAGCTTCTCATTCTAATGTGTTCTGTCAGCCTCTAGGTCAGGGGTCGGCAACCTTTCAGAAGTGATGTGCTGAATCTTCACTTACTCACTTTAACTTAAGGTTTCGCGTGCTGGTAATACATTGTAATGCTTTTTAGAAGGTCTCTCTCTATAAGTCTATATTTATATAATTAACCTATTGTATGTAAAGTTAAAAGGTTTTCAAAATGTTTAAGAAGCTTAATTTAAAATTAAATTAAAATGCTGATCTTACACCACCAGCCCACTCAACCCACTGCCGACCTGGGGTTCCGTTCACCTAGTCTGGCAGCGAGCTAAGTGGGGCCTGCGGGACCCCGGCTGGTAAGGGGCTGGCAGACGGGACCTCGGGCTGGCAGTGGGCTGAGTGGGGCTGGCAGCCAGGACCCCAGACCGGGAATGCAGGTGGGAATGTGGGGGGTCGGGGTGCAGGAGCTCTCGTTCGGTGCTCAGGGAGGGGATGTGAGGGGCTGCAAGAGTCAGGGCATGGGGTGTGGAGGGTGCAGGAGTCAGAACAGGCTGGAGGTGTGTGAGCTGGTGCAGGAGTCAGGGTGTGGGATGGCTGGGAGTCAGGGTGTGGGATGGCTGGGTATGTGTGGAGGGGGTGCAGGGGTCAGGGCAGAGGGCTGGAGGTGTGTGGAGGGGGTGCAAGGTTCAGGGCAGGGGGCTGTGTGTGTGTGTGTGTGTGGGGTGTCTGGGGTGCCATGACTCTTGCACCCCCCACATCCCTACCCTCACCCTGAGCACCAAATGGGAGCTCCTGCACCGCCCCCCCCCCCCACATTCCTATCTGCACCCCTCCCACCAAATGGGAGCTGCCCAGGTAAGCACTCCACACCCAAACCTTCTGCCCCAACCCTGAGCCCCCTCCTTCATTCTAGCTCCTGGCCAGACGCTACACCCCAACCCCCAGCCTACTCCTTCACCCCCAGTCCAGTGCTCAGTGCACTTCCACCCTCAGCTCAGTGCAGAGAGAGAGGAAGAGAGGGAGAAGGTAGGTACCCACTCTGTGTGGGCAAGGACGGGACCCAAGACCGGCAGCGAGCTGAGACACTCAGCCCACTGCTTGTCTGGGGTCCCGGCCGCCAGTCCTACTTAGCCTGCTGCCGGCCTAGGTGAACGGAACCCCAGGCTGGCTGCCTAAGATCAGCTTTTTAATTTAATTTTAAATTAAACTTCTTAAACATTTTGAAAACCTTGTTTTCTTTACATACAACAATAGTTTAGTTATATTATATAGAATTATAGAGAGAGAGCTTCTAAAAAACATTAAAATGTATTACTGGCACACGAAACCTTAAATGAAAGTGAATAAATGAAGACTTGGCACGCCACTTCTGAAAAGTTGCCGACCTCTCTGATTTAATCAATTTCTCTTGCCATCATCTCATTTTATTTTTGTTTTAATCTAGCATTAAAATGGAAAAACACCCTCTTCAGATGCTTCCTCATCCTGGACAATAAAATCAGCCATCTTACGCACTCTAACTGTCCTCTGCCTTAAGCATTCAACTTGTTGCCTCTTGTTTAAATCCCTTCTTTAACCTTCCTGAATGTTTTTGGCCAGAATGGAAGACCATTTAGAGTTGCTTCCCAAAGACCTAAAAACCTAGTGCTCCTCGTAATGTTTCCGCAACCAAATATTGAGGAATCTGATCTTCTCTGCCTCATCTTACCAATAGAGGGCAGGGATAACTTTTTTAAGAAAATCACCTATGGGTCCATTCTGCCCCTCATTTTAGTACCTAGCTGGTAAATAGTGCAAGAATATACAGATTTCCCTCTTTTGAAAGCTAGTAGATGCTGCTTCTGATGGCTTATCAAAGGGAGTGAGCTTGGAGCTTCACAGGGTCTGTGTATACTGCAATAAAAAAACCTGCAGCACTGTGTCTCGGAATTTGGACTGTGAGGCTGAAAATTGCAGTGTAACTGTTCAGGCTCAGGCTGGAGCATGGGCTCTGATACCCTCCCTCTCATGGGGTCTCAGAACTTGGGCCCCAGCCTGAGACTGAACGGCTACATGGCACTTTTATAGCCTCATAGTCCCAGCCCCGTGACCTAGGCCAGCCATGGCCATGCCATAAGTCTTTTATTGCATTGTAGAAATACCCACGTTCAGATCACTCTCCAATGAAAATATCTTGCCTCCAGTCCTCAAAAGTGTAGTTTTAGGGACTGTCAGCAAAAGTATCTTAACTAATTTATGTCATAATGATGGAGATAGATTTTTTTTCTCTTACGTGTCCAGCTTCTAAGCTGTATCATGTTTCAGTGAAAAACAACACCTTCAATTTGCACTCATAACAGATAGGAAGCCAGTACAACATATGGAGCCCAGGCACAATATGCTCATACCAACTCACTACGTCTAGCAGATAAACAGCCTCATTCTGGACTAGCTGTAGCTTCTGAGTCTTTATAGATAGCTCCTATTGGAGTTTTTATGGCAGTATTCCAATAAAAGCAAGAAAATACCATAATGTCTTGAACAACTACAGATGAAAAAAGAAGTATGTGACTTCTCTGGGATTCCCAGACATCGGCTGTGAGAGTTCCAAAAGAACCCCAACGTAACTAATCCTTCTGTCAAGTGGGAGGAGTCATTCACCAGTAGATGAAGTCACGGAGTGTTGCTTTAAGAGAACTGTAAACAAATGTTTTAAACAAACCACTTAGAAAAATGTTCATTGGAGTAACATGTAAAGAGATGGAGTAGTGTTTTGTTTGTTTTGTAGATTTCTGTAGTTGCCACTGGTCCTTTGACTAATCTAGCTTTGGCAGTGAAATTGGATCCAACATTTCCTCAGAAGCTTAAAAATATGTTCATCATGGGAGGAAATGTAGAATGTAAGTAATTTATAAAATGATCAGTAGGCAAACATTTTAACTAATATCTCCAGTATGCTTATTCAGAAGCTGTTTGGCCTTTTTTATACAATTGCTAGACTTCCCATACCTAATCTAATACACAAATGAATGTAATGAGGTTGGTGTGGTTGTTAATGTTGCCATAATGTGAGAGTTCCTTGATTTTTAGTAATTGCACTCACAGTTAATACCTTTTTAATGACCTTAACTTGAAGTTAAATCTTTATTGGAATTTTATAATAAATTTCTTATGATAATATATTGATGCTAAAAATATAATCTGTTTTGGACATGTTCTTTTTTTGTATTATGATTTTTTGGTAAGCAAAATGGACAAGGCACAGTAAATATTATAAGCTTTGGCAATGAAAAGTAAAACGATTGAAGAAAGTAAGCACATATACTTAACAGTTACTTTTTCGGTTTATGTTTTTGTTAGCCAGAGGAAATGTTACAGTCTGTGGAGAATTCAATTTTGCAACTGATCCAGAAGCTGCGTATGTTGTCTTAAATGAGTTCACTTGCCCTACTTATATTGCAACATGGGAATTTACATGTCGCAGTTCATTGTCTTGGGTAAGACACCAAATGTTTAATATAAATTAAAGCTAAAGGTAAATCTGGTGAAACTCAGTCTGCATGGGTACAGGGGTATGTCCACATGGATCAGATTACAGAACTGGGTCCTAAATCAGAGCTCCCTGAATTGGAATGTAAAAATAACTGTATCTGAAGCTGTGTACGTGCTCTGTTGCTGGGCAGTCTTGACTTAGGGCTTGTCTACATCACAAAGTTGCAGCGCCGGTGAGGGGGTTACAGCGCTGCAACTTAGGAGGTGTACACATCTGCAGGGCATCACCAGCGCTGCAACTCCCTGTTTGCAGCGCTGGCCGTACTCCTGTTTTGTCTCGGGTGTAGAGGATCCAGCGCTGGTGATCCAGCGCTGGTAATCAAGTGTAGACACTTACCAGCGCTTTTCTTGACCTCCGTGGAATAAGCAGTTATCGCAGCATACCTGAGGAAGCCTCTCTGGTAATCAAGCAGGTCTCCTTCCCTGCGGTTTGCAGGGGGGTTCGGGGATCGCGAGAGCAAACCGTGGGGAAGCAGGTCTCCTTCCCCGGTTTGCTCTCGCGTTCCCTGAACCCCCGTGCAAGCAGGTCTCCTTCCCTGCGGTTTGCAGGGGGGTTCGGGGAACGCGAGAGCAAACCGCGGGGAAGCAGGTCTCCTTCCCCGGTTTGCTCTCGCGTTCCCCGAACCCCCGTGCAAGCAGGTCTCCTTCCCTGCGGTTTGCAGGGGGGTTCGGGGAACGCGAGAGCAAACCGCTGGGAAGCAGGTCTCCTTCCCCGGTTTGCTCTCGTGTTCCCCGAACCCCCGTGCAAGCAGGTCTCCTTCCCTGCGGTTTGCAGGGGGGTTCGGGGAACGCGAGAGCAAACCGCGGGGAAGCAGGTCTCCTTCCCCGGTTTGCTCTCGCGTTCCCCGAACCCCCGTGCAAGCAGGTCTCCTTCCCTGCGGTTTGCTCTCGCGTTCCCCGAACCCCCGTGCAAGCAGGTCTCCTTCCCTGCGGTTTGCAGGGGGGTTCGGGGAACGCGAGAGCAAACCGCGGGGAAGCAGGTCTCCTTCCCCGGTTTGCTCTCGCGTTCCCCGAACCCCCGTGCAAGCAGGTCTCCTTCCCTGCGGTTTGCTCTCGCGTTCGCCGAACCCCCCTTGAAGCCGCCCAACAGCGCTGCAGTGTGGCCACATCTAACACCACTTGCAGCGCTGGTTGCTGTAAGTGTGGCCACTCTGCAGCGCTGGCCCTATACAGCTGTACTAATACAGCTGTAACAACCAGCGCTGCAAAATTGTAGATGTAGACATACCCTTAATCACAAAAAGAGGTTTGAAGCTATATCCCAACGTTTCTCTTCTTTTTTTTAATTGCCAACTTTATTCTTTTGGTGTGCAGGAATTCTATCATGAGTGGGTTAATCAGGACACCAAAAAAGCCAAGTTCATGCAGAAAATATCTGAGCACAGTATAAAATTCACAGATCCAAAACACGAAAATACAAGCAACATCTTCTGGACTTCAGGATTTGTGTCTTGTGATTCCTATGCTATGGCTGCTGCAATTGACGAGAGCTTTGTCACAGAAGCCATAGAAACTGCTGTAAGTGTGGAGCTGAATGGCTCACTAACTAGAGGAATGATGGTAATGGATATGGCTGGTCTTCTTAAGAAGAAAAATAAAGCTTTTGTCATTAATAAGTGTGATTTAGAGAAGTTCAAGGGACTTCTCATTGCTGCTTTAAAATAACATTTGGCTGTCTGATAAATTTCCCAATCTTGTTAATTTTGAACTGTAGGTCTAGTTACAATGGTACAGATAACTTTAGATTCATAGTTACTATCAGACAACATACAATTATTTTTAGTTAATAACTTTCTCGTATGTCAGATTTCCAACAAAGTGCATTCAAGTGATTATGAAAAGGACCCATTTAAATCTACAGTAGTGAGAGAATTCAAAGTGCAAGTTAAAATGGCAGCCTAATTGTTAGATAACTCTGAATGCACTTATTACCTGATAGGCCAGTACTCTACTTTACCATGCATTTACTCAGTAGACAGAAACAGCATTGAAATCTAGAATATATACATATAAATATGATCTGTCATCAGTTTGTAAGATGGAGAAGATAGACTGTTCTAATTCTCACTGCTTTATTATTATGGGAAAACAAACCAATTTTTACTTAGAGAATCTAGATTAAGGATTTGCAAAGTATTATTTAAGATCCAGGAGCTCAACATGTAATGATAACATTTAAAACATATTTTTGAAAATTTTCAAAAAGGGAAGATGTAGAAGAATTTGAAGGACCACGGTCATGAGAAACAAAACTGTTTAACTTCAGTTTACTAATTTGAATATGGCCCAGAAATGTAGTGAATGAGTTTATCATCTTACATCTGTTATGTAACTTATTTAAAGTTGGTTTGTAACCTGAGTCCAGTTTACACAACAAGAAAGCATGCTTGTTTGTAGATTCTGCAGAATGAACAGCCCTGAAGACACAAGTAAATGAACAATTACTTCAGAAGCTTCAGAACCATTTGTTAAATTAATTTGTCATGAGTCTTTGATTGCTTTGCCTGTTCTGGGCCCATTAATCCATCTCCTTGGAACTTATCCTAATATTTCAAACCTCTGAGCAGCTTCAAACACTTACCATTTAAGAACAAAACATAATTACACCTTCCCAAATGGCTTTTTACAGTTGAGGATCTGGCCCTTTGTAGTGAAAACTTTATAGGGTTAGGAATACAATGAATGTTTACACTAACAAGAAAACTCTGTGTAAGATACCATATCCTGTAAAATGGATTTTCTTTGTCCATACAGAATGATGTGGTAGAAAGGTTTTATCAGCACTTGCTTGGGATTGCCTACATAATTTTACCACTGTGAAAAATATGTGATCATCCGAACTGGTCATCCCAAACTCTCACCCAAAGAACCTTCATACCACTCCATCTTGTATTATATAAAAAATATTTAGAAGATGATAAAAGAACGAACAGTACTTGTGGCACCTTAGAGATTAACAAATTTATTTGAGTATAAGCTTTTGTGGGCTAAAGCCCACTTCATCAGATGCATGCAGTGGAAAATACAGTGGGAAGCTATAGAGATATATACAGAGAACATTAAAAAAAAATGGGTGATGCTATTCCAACTCTAATGAGACTAATCAATTAAGGTGGGCTATTATCAGCAGGAGAAAAAAAACTTTTGTAGTGATAATCAGGCTGGCCCATTTCCAACAGTTGACAAGAAGGTATGACTAACAGTAGGGTTTTTTAAGAAACCCTCATGCCCCTCACCTCTTCTTTATCGTCATCCAACCCCCCCCCCCGATCCTTGTCCCCTGACCACCCCCTCCCAGGACCTCACACCCCTAACTGTCCCCCCAGGACCCCACTCTCTATTCAACCCTCCCTGCTCCTTGTGCCCTGACCACCCTCTCCCAGGACCCCACCCCCTATCCAACCTCCCCACTCCTTGTCCTCTGACCGCTCCCTCCCAGGACCCACCGTGCCTCCTGGGACCCCACTCCCTATCCAACTCCCCTGCTCCCTGTCTCCTAACTGCCCCCCTGAACCTCTGCCCCATCTAACCGCTCCCTGTCCTCTGACTGCCCACTTCCTGGGACCTCCTGCCCCTTATCCTACCCCCCACTCCACGCCCCCTTACTGGGCTGCTCAGAGCGGCAGGACTGGCTCATTGGAAAGCCTGGGAGGTGGGTGGGCGCAAGCCGTGCTGCCTGCGTGGTGGTGTGGCTGCGGGGAAGGCTGGACAGGAGGGGAGGGGCCGGAGGCTAGCCTTCCCAGCTGGGAGCTCAAGGGCTGGGCAGCCTTGCGCCCACCTTGGAATTTCTTCACGCCCCCCACCAGTTTGGAAACCAATGCTCTAAAGCTATGGTTCAGTAAGCACATGTTTGGTAAGCATGTGTGTAACATAAAGCATCACAGTCAATGGAACCACTGACATCATTTTAGTTACAGATGTGCTTAAGTATTTTCTGTAATAGTGCCTTAATACTGGTTCAGTAGCAGCAATTAGCGAAATCTATTCCTAGAGCTGTGTAACAAATGCATAATTCTGCTGAAAGCAAGGAGGTTATAGAATACTAATTCATGCTCTTGAGGAAGGGAGGGGCAAATCAAATCTGTTTGTCAAACAGGAACAAAAACAAAGTTTTTTTTTAAACTTTTAACAAGAAACACAAAGAATAACTTTAAAAATGTTCACACTTACATCTAAATTATTGTTGCTGTTTCTGTTTAATGGCAAATATTCAGAAATAATCATGCTACTGTAACTTAACTTGACATTTGCTACTTGTATTTTTATATGTAATTCATATTTTTTAAGAATACTGTAGATGTTATATCAGTAATCAGTATGTTAATGACATTTTGTATTCAGATGCATCAGTATAAGAAGCATGTATGATTTTGGAAGTAGAGAAAAATATTAAATACCTGTCTGTGTCCTTTCCAGCTGCTAATTTTAATTTGCTCCTTGGAAAATCCTGAATGTGCAAAATGGGAAGTGAAATAAACCAGTTATTTCATGCAAAGAGCCATGCTCCCCTTCATGAGTCTTGTGGTCATCCCTGTTAAACTTCTTCCTCTCCCTGGTAGTGATTCCTTAATTAGAATTGCATTCTACAATGATTTTAACATAAGGCATAATTTCCTGGGGTGGATTTCTATAAAAGTAGGTGCGTAATCTGTGAAATTTTACACCTTGCTAGTTTTTATGTCCTTTGAGTTTTCTTTGTAGTTACTATAATTAATTTCACAAGGTTTAAATTAAAGCCTTTGAAATAGGGCTCTGGTTGAAATTTTCCCTTGGCAATCAATGAAAAGCATAACTATCTCTTATAAAACATTGTCTATCTACATAAAACTTGGTAGGTAGGTAAATGCTGAGAAAGAACTGTTGCAAGAAGGAAGCTGGTTTTTTTCCTTCACTGTTGAATTTAGAGTCACTTTTAGCCATTATTCATACCCATAACTGAAAGTTATCCTAATTGGTTGATTGGAGCCGGGCCCACACAAGACCAGTTGACAGAGTCAGTGGAGAGGCGGCGCACATTATATGTCCATCTGGTACTAGATTTCTCTTGTCAGAGTCTATTCTACAAAAGAGAAGGGATTCATGTACCTCAGTAGCTTCTACTTCTACTCTCCACAGGTCCCCACGCACATTGCCTAAATCCCCTGTCGGGACCTGGCCTGGTCTCCTTCTCTGGACTGACTTCAGTCTGTTGTTAGTCGACACAGTTGCCAGATCTCAGGTGTTTTTAAGCCCCCCTAGCTCTGGGCAGTGACTGATCAATATTCCTAGGTCTGGGTCTCAGGCACACTTCCATATGCAGACACTTAATCTGACATCTTTCTTGGGTAGTGGATCTTGAAGTCTGGCCATTTCAGATCCTGGACCCGTGCCAAACTCCCAGTTGCTTAGACATGTTCTCTCCCCCCCCCCCGCCCCAAGTCCACCTGGCTATGGAAGCTCTGGTTTCTAGTTAAATCCTTCAGGAACAGTGTGGCAAGAAACAAAGGCTTAGTAACAACCTACTCTTTACTCTTAACAAAGCACACTAGAGAGTTACAGATCTTTGGAAAAACAAAATACTGGATGCAGTTCCCAAAATATGATCTCACTCCTGTGAATCATAGGTTTGGTCAGCATCCTTTGGCCTGGCCTTCAAAGGTTGGACTTTCTTGCATGTTACAGTGGTTTGGTCTTGCCAGCCTTGCTTAGAGAAGCACTCCTTTTTTAAAGCAGCCTCTGTTCCCCTTTTGGCCACGTACTACTTCTGGGGAAGTTCTGGGTTCTAGTTGCCCCATTCCCCCGCACTTCTATGTGTACTCATTCAACAGTCCTACTGATATTAAACCCATTGTTCTCAAAATGGAATCGACATGAGCAAGCACTCGAAGTGTGTGCACGCCCAGGTGCACAGTCAGTGGAGATTTTTGCCTTAGGGGTATCCGTAGGGTCGGCTGTAGCGTCCTCTTGAGTGCTGTGCCAGTGCACCTGTATATTAGGTCCCACCAGCCCTATGCCCTCTTAGTTCCTTCTTACCACCTTTAACGGTTGGTTACAGTGCCTCATCTTACATTGCAAGAGCGTTAGCAGTTCTTAACAGGTATTATTACCTCTTAGTTAGCCATTAGTTTAAGTGTTAGTTTAGTAGCAGAGTTCCAGCCAGGACTTCACCCTGGTATAGGGCATGCCCTATTTCCTGGGCTTCAAACCATGTTGGTCATGCAACAGGCAGTTGCCTATGAGTGACCCCCATGGCAGCTGTTCGAAGTGCTTGGGGGAGTCTCAAATAAAGGACAAGTGCAGGATTTGTAAGAACTTTTGCCCTAGAATCCAGAAGGGGCAGAATATCTGTTTAAGGGCCCGCTTCATTCGGTGTCAGAGCCCTCTCATTTGGACTCTACTCCTACCACCTGGGCATCGGTGCTGAGCGCACTGCTGGCACCAGGCCCACCCAGCATCATTCACCCCCTCCAATGCCCAAGAAGCAGCAGAGGAAGGGCTCCCTGGCACCACCTAAGTAAGGGAAGAGGATGGCTTTGTGTAAAGGATCTATGTCAGGCCATATGCCCCCCTCCCCCCAAGTTCCAAGGGAGTACCACTGCGATTGGACCCTCACACCCCGCCAGGGATCTGCTTCTGATTCCCTGGAACAGCAGGGGACCTCCACCTAGGGCCTTCGTTGCCCAAAGCGGCCCAGGTGGCTAAAGATCTAGTGGGCTGGCCAACACATAGATGTGCCAAGTGCCAGACTCGGCTAAGGCCAAGTCAGTTATGGGACCTCCTCAAAGGGCAGCGGAACACCCTCAATCCCTGAACCGTAGGGTCAGGTCCCTATCACCACAAGCCAGGCCCTAAAACACCGGTCTCTGGGCACCATGGTACCATGCTCTCCTATAAGGCACGGAACACCAGAGTTGAGGCACCGGTCCCTGTACTTAC
Source organism: Gopherus flavomarginatus (assembly GCF_025201925.1). Taxonomy (NCBI): domain Eukaryota; kingdom Metazoa; phylum Chordata; order Testudines; family Testudinidae; genus Gopherus; species Gopherus flavomarginatus. The sequence continues at coordinate 249,396,210 of NC_066617.1, read as the reverse complement.
GGTTCCAGTGAACCTCCCACCAGAGATCACCATGGCACAGATCACTGTTGGCTAGACCAGGGGTCTCAAACTCAAACGACCATGAGGGCCACATGAGGACTAGTACAGTGGCCCAAGAGCTGCATTACTGACAACTTCCCCCTGCTGCCCTCCACCCACTCCACCCCTTCCATAAGGCCCTGTCCCTGCCCCACCTCTTCCCACCCCTTCCCTACCTCCATTCCAACCCCTTCCCCAAAAGCCCCACCCCCAACTCTGCCCCCTCCCTGCCCCCAGGGGGTGCAGGAGGGGTGGGATGGGCTCAGAGCAGGGAGTTGGGGTGTGGGGTGCAGGAGGGATGAGGGGTGTGGTAGGAGGCTGGGGTGCAGTACAGTGCTTAGGGCAGGGCGTTGGGGTGTGGGGTGCAGCAGGGGGTGGGTATGGCAAGTGGCTCAGGGCAACAGTTGGGGTGCAGGAGGGGTGTGGCAGGGGGCTCAGGGCAGGGGGTTTGACTGCAGGAGGGGTTTTGGGGGGGGGGTCTGGCTCCCTGCCCCCACGCTGCCCCGGGAAGTGGCTGGAACATGGGGGCGTGCAAGGGCACAGATGTGTGTGTTGCTGTTGCTTCAGGCACCGCTCACAGCATCTCCCGTTGGCTGGAAACAGGGAACCGCAGACAATGGGGGCAGTGCCTAAAGCAATATCAACACACACCCTGCGCCCCTCCTTCCTCAGGTTTTGCCCTGCCCCTGGTGTGCGTCGGGCCAGAGCCACTGTAAGTAAATGTTTGGGGCGGGGGGCCGCACGAGGAGCTCGCCGGCCGCAGAAAAACTTTGCGGGCCGCGTGTTTGAGACCCCTGGCCTAGACGATCTCCCAAGCATCAGTCCCCACCAGTGCAGGACTGCCTCTCATCGTGGCACTGTTTGTTAGGCAGGCATCTTACCTTGCCCTCTGCCAACTGACGCTTGTCAGAGACCAGTATGTGGACACAGGCTTCCTCAGCTCCGCCCTGGTCACCAGAGGGGGAATGGTCTGGTTTGGAGCAGGCCTTCAGCCCCTCGCCGAGAAAGGGTGAATCACCACTGACTTGCGAGACCAGTGCAGCATCCATGGCGGCAGCATGGCAGCAAGAACAGTGGCCTGCTCAGTGGCCTTATTGGAATCCTTGGGACATACTGATGATGCCAGTCCTGTACTCCCACCACTCCTCCCTGGCCACCTCGGACAAACCACTCATGGCAGCGGGGTCAGAGCACAATGCGGAATTTGATGTGGGGGACACACAGCAGGCTTCAATGCCTATGGAGCTGTCCCCAGAAAGGGAAGGGGAACCTGCCCCTCCACTTACAGTGCACTTGTCTTCACCGCCAAAGTGGTGACAGGCCCTGCCCAGACTGGCAGTCCCTCGACAACTTCAAGGAGCACCAGGCCCTCCTTAAAAGGCTGGTTACCAATTTAAATCTGGAAACTGAGGAATCTGTGGAGCAATCAGATGACATTTTCAACCTCATATCCTCCACCACCCCAGCCCAGATTGCATTACCCATCCACCCAGGGATCCTTAAGATCGCAGTCACTGTGGCAGACCCCCTCTTCTATTCCACCCACTTCTAAGAAGGCAGAAAAGAAGTATTAAGTCCCTGCAAAGGGATTTGAATACCTTTAAATGCACCCCCCAGCTGGGTCATTGGTTATGTCTGCTGTTAATGAGAGGGCCAGGTAAGTGGCACACTAAAGATGACATAAAGAGACTGGACTTATTTGTCAGAAATATTTATTCAGTGGCCAGCCTGCTATTTTGGGTGTCTAATCACCAGGCCCTGTTGGGTAGGTGCAATTTTAACCTGTGGGGCTTCCTTGGTAAATTCAAGGCGATCCTCCCACAGGATCGAGCTCAGGAGTTTGCCGCTTTAGTGGAGGGAAGGCACAGCGCTGATGAAAGGTGCCCTCCAGATGGCCTGGGACGTGATGAAGTCAGAGGCCAGGGTTGCCGCCTCTGTGGTGGTAATGAGGTGCAGCTCTTGGTTGCAGTCCTCTGGGTTATCCCAGGAGATGCAATCCACTCTGCAGGACCTCCTGTTTGAGGGAACTAGGCTCTTCTCCGAGCTCATGGATGCATGGCTGTATGGTCTGAAAGACTCCTGTGCCAGCCTCCACTCTCTGGGCCTTCATACTCCTCAGCAGACCAGAAAGTCCTTTTCTCCTCTGCCTCTTCTACCTAGGTCCTGCAGAACTTCCTGGCTGAGCACATATAGAAAAAAGGACAGAGACAAGGGGTTTAAACAATGACACCCCTCATCTTTCCATTCATCTACTCAGTCCGGCCCTTCCAGAAACTAGGAAAGCCAGTAACAGGCATTTTGAAGGTAAGCTCGAGGACAACGCCCAGTTACATCCCAGGATCCACCTTCCTACTCTTTCCTCAATCACCTGCATCCTTTCCGGTCGGCCTGGTTGTGACTGACCTCAGACCGTTGGGTGCTCAACATAATATCCTCTGGCTATACCCTGCACTATGTGTAAAGGAGAAGTACGATTGAGCTGCAGTATGAAACTTGAGAAAAGCCTGTTGAGTCTCTTTGGGTTTAGTTTAGAGGTGAGAGTAACAAGGGTGATGTCGTGGTGGGCATCTGCTATAGACCACCAGACCAGGAGGATGAGGTAGACAAGGCTTTCTTCGAACAACTAACCAAGTTTCCAGATCACAGGCCCTGGTTCTCATGAGGGACTTCAATCACCCTGACATAGACTGGGAGCTCAATACAGCAGTGCACAGACAATCCAGGAAGTTTTTTGGAGAGTATTGGGAACAACTTCCTGGTGCAAGTGCTGGAGGAACCAACTAGGGGTCGTGCTCCTCTTGACCTGCTGTTCACAAACAGAGAAGAATTGGTAGGGGAAGTAGAAGTGGGTAGCAACCTGGGCAGCAGTGACCAAGAGATGGTTGAGTTCAGGAACTTGACAAAAGGAAGAAAGAAGAGCAGCAGAATATGGACCCTGAACTTCAGAAAAGCAGACTTTGACTCCCTCAGGGAACTGATGGGCAGGATCCCCTGGGAGGCTAATATGAGGAGGAAAGGAGTCCAGGATAGATGACTGTTATTTTAAAGAAGCCTTATGAGGGTGAAGGAACAAATCATCCTGATGTGCAGAAAGAATAGCAGATATGGCAGGCGACCAGCTTCGCTTAACAGAGAAATCTTTGGTGAGCTTAAATACAAAAAAGAAGCTTACAGGAAGTGGAAACTTGGACAGATGACTAAGGAGAAGTATAAAAATATTGCTCGAGCATGCAGGGGTGTAATCAAGAAGACCAAAGCACAATTGGAGTTCCAGCTAGCAAGGGATGTGAAAGGTAACAAGAAGGGTTTCTACAGGTATGTTAGCAACAAGAAGGTGGTCAGGGAAAGTGTGGGACCCTTACTGAATGGGGGAGGCAACCTATTGACAGATGATGTGGAAAAAACCTGAAGTACTGAATGCTGTTTTTGCCTCGGTCTTCACAGGCAAGGTCTGCTCCCAGCCTGCTGCACTGGGCAGCACAGTATGGGGACGAGGTGAGCAGCCCCCAGTGGTGAAAGAACAGGTTAAGGACTATTTTTAAAAAGCTGGACATGCACAAGACCATGGGGCTGGATCTAATGCATCCGAGGGAGTAGGCTGATGTGATTGCAGAACTATTGGCCATTATCTTTGAAAATTCGTGGCGATTGGGGGAGGTCCTGAAGGTTTGGAAAAAGGCAAATATAGTGCCCATCTTTAAAAAAGGGAAGACGAATCCAGGGGTATACAGACCCATCAGCCTCACTTCAATCATGGAGTAGGTCCTCAAGGAATCCATTTTGAAGCACTTGGAGGAGAGGAACGTGATCAGGAACAGTCAACATGGATTCACCAAGGGCAACTCATGCCTGACCAACCTAATTGCCTTCTATGATGAGATAACTTGCTCTGTGGATATAGGGAAAGTGGTGGACATGATATCTTGAGTTTAGCAAAGCTTTTGATATGGTCTCCCACAGTATTCTTGCCAGCAAGTTAAAAAAGTATGGATTGGATGAATGGACTGTAAGGTGGATAGAAAGATGGCGAGATCATCGGGCTCAATGGGTAGTGATCAATGGCTTGATGTCTATTTGGCAGCTAGTATCAAGCAGATTCCCCTAGGAGTTTGTCCTGGGGCCAGTTTTAAGTTCAACATCTTCATTAATGATCTGCATGATGGGATGGATTGCACTCTCAGCAAGTTCATGGATGACACTATACTGTGGGGAGAGATAGATATGCTGGAGGGTAGGGATAGGGTCCAGAGTGACCTAGACAAATTAGAGGACTGGGCCAAAAGAAATCTGATGAGGTTCAACAAGGACAAGTAGAGAGTCCTGCATTTAGGATGGAAGAATCCCATGCACTGCTACAGACTGATGACTGACTGGCTAAGTGTCAGCTCTGCAGAAAAGGACCTGGGGATTACAGTGGATGAGAAGCTGGATATGAGTCAACAGTGTGCCCTTGTTGCCAATAAGGCTAACAGCATATTGGGCTGCATTAGCAGGAGCATTGCCAGCAGATGGAGGGAAGTGATTATTCTCCTCTATTCAGCACTGGTGAGACCACATCTGAGGTATTGTGTCCTGTTTTGGACCCCCCACTACAGGAAACCATGTGGAAAAATTGTAGAGAGTCCAGCGGAGGCAACGAAAATTATTAGTGGGTCAGGCTGGGACACATGACTTATGAGGAGAGGGTGAGGGAACAGGGCTTATTTAGTCTGCAGAAGAGAAAAGTGAGGGGGGATTTGACAGCAGCCTTCAGCTACCTGAAGCGGGGTTCCAAAGAGAATGGAGCTAGGCTGTTCTCAGTGGTGGCAGATGACAGAACAAGAAGCAATGGTCTCAAGTTGCAGTGGGGGAGGACTAGGTTGGATATTAGGAAACACTATTTCTCTAGGAGGGTGGTGAAGCACTGGAATGGGTTACCTAGAGATGTGGTGGAATCTCCATCCTCAGAAGTTTTTAAGGCCTGGCTTGACAAAGCCCTGGCTGGGACAATTTAGTTGGGGTTGGTCCTGCTTTGAGCAGGGAGTTGGACTAGATGACCTCCTGAGATCTCTTCCAACCATAATCTTCTATGATACAGTTCCTGGCTTGGCCTCACCAGCACTGGTTCAGCACGCTGCTGGACCTCTCGGTGGCTACTCCGTTTCAGCTACTGCTCCAGTCAGACCTGCTGTCCCAGACCAAAGCAGTTTTCTGCACCCGGACCGGGTAGCACTGCACCTGACTGTATGGCTGCTGCGTGGTTAAGTGCCGGGGTCCAATAGGTCCAGTTGGGCAGCAGAAAGCCCTCCACCACAGTGACCTACCTGGCCATATGGAAGTGGTTGACATGTTCGACCTCAGAAAAAGGCATTTGGCCCAAGTAGGCCTCACTGTAGTTGATCTTGGAGTACCTTTTGCATCTGAAGCTCCAAGGCCTGTCTCTTTCATCTATTAAAGTCCACTTGCTATTTCAGCCTTCCATCCTCCACTCCAGGCAGATTGGGTTTTGCTCAGAACATAACGGTCAGGTTCCTCAAAGCCCTTGAACATCTCTACCCACACGTCTGTTTGCAATTTGACATAGATGTAATCCCAATCTGTCACGTCCCCCCATCCAAGTAAGCATTAAAAATCCTAGGAAACCTAATACACTCAAAAAATTGTTGCAAAGCAGTTAAAGTTCCTGCACACACACCATTTGCCTTTCATGGATCTTGTTACAGTGTAGTGTGTGTTAGAGCTATACCTTCTCCCCCCTCATTTTATTTCTTTATTGGTTAAAAAAATTTCGCTAAAGATTTGTTAATTATCCTTAGAGTAGTATAGTTGTTCTCCCCATACTCCTTCCCATTAGGGAAAAACAGCTAGAAAAGAGGGGCATTCCAGGCTCCCCTGGGTTCAAACGGGGTTCCCCAGGAGGCTGTTCCCATCAGCGATGGACACTCATGGTGCAGCCACTGCCTAGGAGAGGCACACATGCTTCAGAAGTGAATGCATTGCCTCAAGCTCAAAGCATGCACCAAAAAAGCCAGGGAACTCAAATTAAAACTTAATATGATGGAGCTCACTTCAGTTGCCTTCTGACTCTGGCTTGGAGACCCAGTCTGGGCAGTGATCCCGCTCGGCCCAGATGACAGCTTCAGAGAAACATTCCCTGCTAACTTTGCAGAGAAAGTCGCTGCATTCCTCGCAACTGGCTGCCACGAAGCAGGCACCAAGTTTCCCTACCAGGGAACCAGTTAAAAAGAAAAGATCCCCAGCATACTCAGTGACATTGGTACCAATCGGAGCACAGTTGAGTACCTTTGAGTCAGTGGGATCCTCCGGTACCACTGATGCTGGTAAAGCCATGGAGGGAGGGATTGGAAAGGAGTGGCAGAAATAGGCCTAGCTCCTCCATGACGGTACCAACAGAGCTGCTCAGACAAGTGGCACTGGTTAGATCAACACTGCAGCGGATTATGGCAGCACCTACCAATCACTGAACGGAACGCAGAGCCTCCTCGGCACTGTCAACCGCTTCCAACTATAGCAGTACTGCCCCCAAAATCTTCATTGTTACCGATGCCCACCCTGATACTGCAAGAATTTCATTTCCAGAAGGACTTGCTCATATCCAAGACACCAGAATCTCAGCTTCTCAGTACTGATACTGCATCACACCCATAGTGCACTTGGTACCAACTGAATGTGACCAATCAGGTCAGTGCCCTCCACTGGATATACTAGAAACATACATCAACCTCATCTAAAATTGCACTCCCATAAATGGACCCATCTGTGGTCATCTGGCAGACACCTGCCATAATACCACCCACCCATAAAAGAGAGGACGAAGTGTACTATGTCCCCTCTAAGGGCATGGATTTCTTCTTCTTGCACCCTTCCTCGAATTGTTTGATGGTTGAAGCTGTGAATGAGCAGGGCAGAAAATATCATACTAAAACTACCCCAAATGATAGATTGGAAGCATTTAGGCCTATTTGGATGCAAAGGCTACTCATCACTGACTCTAGAATTGCAATTATGAAGCTCTGATGTCCAAATATAATCATACCAACTATTCAAAGCTGAATGAATTTATTGATTACATTCCTGATGACAAAAAAGAACAGTTCCAAGCAATTATCTCTGAGGTTCATCTTCTGGCTACGACAACTTTACAAGCTTCCTTGGATGCAGCTGATGTAGCTGTATGATCCATTTCTACAACTGTGGTCATGTGAAGGGTGTCATGGCTCCACCTCTCAGGGTTTCTAAAAGAGGTACAGGATATTCCCTTTGAAGAATCCAAATTGTTTGCGGATAAGATGGATCAATCTTTCCATTCCTTAAGAGACTCTAGGGCAATTCTTCAGTCTTTAAGTATCTACACACCTGTGTAAAAAAGAAGGCCAAGTAAATACCATTCTTCAGAGTGATTGAGGCCTACTCCATATGTTCCTCCTCAGGGACAATATGGCCCTCAAAGGAGGAGACAGGCTAAAAAGCGTAGGCCACCTCCATCTCAATCATCAACATCCCAACCATCGACTTCAAAGCAACAATTTTGAGAATTTGATTGAGGCCATGAGATGCCTCCCCCAAACTCATGTGCTGCAACCACCAGAAAGTATCCATCAGTTTGGCAACTGTCTGACCCTATTCTACCCAATGTGGCAGAGTATCACCTCAGACAAGTGGATGTTAGAAATTAGCAAACAATGGGTACTCAATTCAGTTTATATCCCTCCCTCCCTCCTACTCACCCTGCCTCCCCATCCCTCTTCAGTTACCTTTCTCATGAGCACCTTTTACGAGAGGAAATAAACTATCTCCTACACTTTGGTGCTGTAGACCCAGTTCTGATCCAACACAGTGGGTGGGGCTTTTATTCCCACTATTACCTAATTCAGAAACAGAACGATGGTTGGATACCGATTTTAAGATTAAGAAAACTCAACAAATTCATGAAAGTACAACAATTCAGGATAGTCACGTTAGCAGCAATAATCCCAGCACTGGACCAGGGGGATTGGTTCTCAGTCCTCGACCTCCAAAATGCATGTTTTCATATTATCATACATCCGTCCCACAGGAGAATTCCTCAGATTTTTCTCCTGGGCAGGACCACTACCAGGACAAAGTACTTCTGTTTGGCCTTTCTGTGGCCCCCAGAGTGTTCTCCAAGGTCCTTGTGGTGGTGGCTGCGCACCTCTGAAAACAAGGAATTATAATATTCCCATACTTGGATAATTGCCTACTCAAAGCCCCCTCTTGAGATGGCACATTAGTAGCTATACAAAAGACTGTGGACATAGATGGCTTGTGCCCCCTGATACCGGGGGGGGCACAATCTAAAAGGGAGGGCACATGACTGACCCATGTGTCTCCTCTGCCCAGTGACCCACCTGTCCTGTGTCCAGCTCGAGGCCACCGCACTCTCCCTGCCCACCAGCGTTACCTGTGAGAGGGAGCACTCTTTCTCCCGATGCACCTCCCCCTGGCATGTTCGGCCCCTGTCCCCATCAGCTAGGCCCAGGTGGGGAGCGGGATGGGGCTGCTCCGGGTTACTGTTATGGGCAGTGGCTGCCTGAGTGACAGCCTGGCTGGGGAGGAGGCAGTGATGGGTTCTCCCTATCCCCGGGGCCCGGCTGTCAGGGACAGGCCAAGCAAGACATGATGGGGGCGGGGAGGACTCCAGCTCGCTTGGCCATTGTCCCCAGCAGCCAGGCCTGGGCAGCGGGGTACCCTGCTGCTGCTGCCTCACTGGCTGGGCTCTCAAAGGCAGCTGCCATGCTGCCCAGAGTAGTGACCCAGAGCGACCCAGGGTGAGAAGTAGCTGGTCCCGCCCTTTCAGCTCCAGGTTGCCAGGGATAGGGGCTGAGCCCCTCTCTTGCTCCCTCTCCTCGGCAGGCCAAGCAAAAATTGGGGGGGTGGATTTGACCCCACATTCCCTGCCCCCTTGATGCATCATCTATGACTGTGGATCTTTTCTTATGACTAGGCCTACAAATAAACACTCAGAAATCAACATTGACACCTTTACAACACCTAGAATTCATTGGGGACTACCTCAGTGCAGAGGAGGCCAAAGCCTCCTTACCAACACACAGATTTACCACCCTAGTCAATTTGGTTTCCACAGTGCAAACCTGGCCACAGATATCAGCCAGAACATGCTTACAACTACTAGGACACATGGCAGCGACCATCTTTGTTGTAAGACATGCCAAATTATATTTGCGTTGCCTGCGAGGTGGCTCAGGACAATATACGTTCCATACATACACAACCTGAACAAGTCTCTCTGTGTCAGTCACAGTCCAAAGCTCACTAGACTGGTAAACAAAGCCCCACAATGTGTGTGCTGGAGTTCCTTTCACATAACACCACCATCACTAATACTGACAACGAATGCATCTCTGTTGGGTTGAGGAACACAGTTGCAGGACTACAGAGTACAGGGCAAGTGCTCCCCTTCAGGGTCTATGTTACACATCAATCCACTGGAGCTATGAGCAGTCCAGAATGCATGTTCACACTTTTCAATGCTAATCAGAAACAAGAACATAATGACAGATAACATCACCTGTGTGTTTTACATAAACTAATGAGGAGGAGCAAGGTCACCATCCCTGTGTGCCAAAGCTCTGAAATGATGGAATTGGTGCATTGACCACGGGGTCAACATCTCAGTTACTTGCCTACCAGGATGTCAAAATACCACAGCAAATGCACTAAGCAGGAAATTCTCACAGGAACACAAATGGGAAATAGACACCATGGTCCTACACAAAATATTCAGATGTTGGGGACTCCCAAGCATAGATCTTTTTGCCATGATCAGGAACAGCAAGTGCCCACAGTTCTGCTTAAGAGCAAGACGGTCATTGATCACTGGGGGAAGCCTTCCTTATCAAATGGGATGCACATCTGGTATATGCCTTTCTGCCAATCCCATTAATACACAAAATAAAAGAAGAAAAAGCCAGCGTCATCTTGATAACTCCAACATGACCCAAACAAACATGGTTCCCTTACTTCTTACAGATGGTGGTATGCCCACCAGTCACTCTTCACCCCAGTTCCACATCTCCTGTCTCAGATGCGGGCCAGGTGCACCATCCAAACTGTAAGAGTCTCCATGTGAAAGCATGGCTCCTCAGTGGTTCCAAAATATCGAAATGACCTGTTCTGAAGATGTAAAGGAGATACTATTAAATAGCAGATCAAATACATGATATACTTACCGGCACAAAGGGAAGAGATTCCACACCTCGTGTGACAATAGACACACCACAGCTGCAACCTCTCCCTTGCCACTGGTGCTGGACTACATCCTAGATCTAAAAAAATCAGGACTGTCCTCAAGTTCAGTTAGAGTACATCTCACGTCCCTTATGGCCTTCCACCACAAGATTGATGGACCCTCAGTATTCACCCATCCTATAACAAAAAGATTTCTCAGAGGTATTCAAAACCTCTACCCCAAAGCATAAGATCCCACTCCATCTTTGGACCATAACCTAGTGCTACAATGCCTCACTCATACATGACTTGCTGACTCATACATATATCTATGAAAATTCCCTTTCATGCTGGAAGAGTGGGGGAAATAGGTGCTCTCATGGCGTATCCCTGTCATAACTTTCCTACTCAGATCTGAACCTTAGAGTTCAGAACATGAGAAGCTAGCATGAAACCTCCAAACTTAATTACCAGCTTGGATCTGATATCGCTGCCACCAGCCAGAAAATTCCAGTGTCTGGCTCACTGTGGTCTCCCCAAAACCTTCCCTGGGGGACCCCAAGACTCAGATTCCTTGAGTCTCAGAACAAAGGGGAATAAACCATTTCCCTTCCCCCTCCTCCCCTCCAGAGGTTCCCTCCCTGGGTTCCTGGAGAGATATACAGATTCAAGCTTCGTGAATCTAAACGAAGGGATTCCACCCTTTCCCCCCCCTTCTCTATTCCTGTTAAGTACAGACTCAATTCCCTCAAGCCTCAACAAGGGAAAAAACAAACAAACAGGTCTTCAAAAGCAAAACTTTATATAAAAAGAAAGAAAAAGACATAAAAATGGTCTCTGTATCAAGGTGACAATATACAGAGTCAATTGCTTAAAGGAAAAAATGAATAAACAGCCGTATCCCAAAAAGAATACAAGTTAAAACATTCCAGCAACTACACACATGTAAATACAAAAAAACAATATAAACCTATTGTCTTACTATCCTTGTACTTACAACTTGGAAACAGAAGATTAGAAAGCCTGGAGATAGAAAGATCACTCTCAGAGCCGAGAGGGTCACCGAACCAAGACAAAGAACAAAGAACTCACTCCCAAAACTTCCCTCCACCCAGATTTGAAAAAGTCTTGTTTCCTGATTGGTCCTCTGGTCAGGTGTTGTTTGTTAACCCTTTCCAGGTGAAAGAGACATTAACCCTTAGCTATCTGTTTATGACAATCCCCTTCACAATTTTCTTCAAAGATAAAATCCTGTTAAGATCACATCCAAAGTTCCTACCTAAAATACCTTTGTCATTCCACGTGAATCAGTCTATTCGTCTTTCATTATTCTTCCCTAGATCGCATGGGAATAAAAGGGAGGCCATGTTCCACACGCTAGACATTAGAAGGGTGTTAGCCTTCTACCTCAAAAGGACCAAACCCTTTAGAAAGGCACCAAGATTATTCCTTTCTATTGCAGAGAAATTGACGGGATCAGCCATACAAAACAATGACTTTTGAAATGTGGATTTCCGGTTGTATTAACCTTTGCTATCAGCAGCATAATTTGCAACACCGACCAGGGACTCGAACTCACTCAACAAGATCACTTTGCACCTCTGTAGCTTTCCTGAGCAATGTACTAATCACAGACATTTGTATAGCAGCGACTCGGGCTCTGCTCACACATTCTTGGAACACTGCACCATTGTGCGGAATTCATAATCTGCTGCTCTGTTAGGATTGATTGTTTTAACATCACTAAGAAATCCAACTCTGCAGCCCCATCCTTCCAATGAGAGGGACTGCTGTACAGTCACCGAAAGTGGAACACCCATAGGGACAATACTTGAAGAAGAAGAAGGGAAGATTACTCATTCTGTGCAGTAACTGAAATTCTTTAAGATGTCTGTCTCTCTATGGGTGCTTCACTACCCACCCTCCTCCAACTACTTTGGCATTTCAGACATGGACTCTGTGGTAGAAATGGAACTGAGGGTGGTTTGGCCACACAGTGCTATATAGCTGCTGAACACAGCATGAGATGGGGAGACTGCATTTGTGGGCAAAATGAGCACTGCTACCAAAAAATCACTGATACTAGGTGCAGGGATGCAGACACATCTAAAGTGGAGCACTCATAAAGATACACATCTCTAAGAACCTCAGTTACAGCACAAGATGAGTAACCTTCTCTTCCCTCCAATGCCTATGTGTCCTTTAAAGCACGAGGGCAGTGTTTCCCAAACTTACAACAGTTGTGTACCCCTTTTGAGACATTTGTCTTACCGTCATATCCCTTCTCCGGTGAAGATAATTTGGGGTGGGAGGTGATAGCCACATTTTTATAACACACTCCTAATTCGTTTCATTCTGGATTAAATGTTTATTAGAAATAAATACAAAATTATATTACATACAGTTGAAACAACTTTTAATAGAAATAATAGTTACATACAGAAATAGTACTAGAAATAATTAAAATAATAGAAGCAAATCAACAGTCTTGCAGAACAGCGTGTATGTGTATTTTTTATATATATATATATGGTGAATTTGTATCATTCTGGAATTAAAATACTCTGGTTTGGTTAGGTTAGTGAAGAAAGCACTAGTTTAAATACTTACTATTGCAGTATTGAAAAATTTTCAGTACAAACCAAACTATTCAGTGCAAGGGATGGAACTGCTTTTGACCAGACACTATCGCAGGGATATCTGGCTCGATGTTTGTGATCTTAAGACAAAGATGGGGCTCCGCGTCAATAAGACTATTTCATTTTTTGTTTTGATGCCAGCCAGTGCAGACACTCCAATCTTGTGCAAATACGAGGTGGGAAAAGGCAGAAGATACTTGACAGCTTTGTCTGATAGAACTGGATATTCAGAGCTAACCCTCAACCAAAATGATGTTAGTGTATTTTGCTCAAATTTTGTTTTCAGGAAGCTATCTGAAGCTAGCTCCAAGAGCTGTTCTTCTTCTGAATCAGAGGGGTTATTTGGCAATGTTTGAACATTGATGATAAAAGAGTTCCTTTTAAGGTTATGTAAACCTGTGTGTATTTCTACTGTACAAATGTACACCATTCTTATATATTAAATTTTAGTGAATTGTTTTCTGCTGCTAAAAAAAAAGATGATAAAGTAAAATAAAAAATTGTGCCTCGTACCCCTTCAAACCATTTCACGTAACACCAGGGTACACGTACCACACTTTGGGAAACACTGCACTACGGTATGAGAGCTATATGATGTGGTGGTGGGGAGAGAGAGAGCAAAGAGAACAGGCATGGAAGACGTAGTTTTCTAAAGGAGCCAGTGCTCCTGCATCTGACTCCCCCTCCCCAGACCATTGCTTCTAGGCTGATATAATAAAATTATGCTATACCATATATTTCCCTGGTGCATCTAACTCTAGATCATAATGGCAGCTGTATATGATGGAGCTCACTGATACTTGTTGGTGATGGTGGTGAAACACCCCAGACTTCTCATCCTAGGATATTTTAATATGCATATTGAGACGTCCACAGATGCAAAAGCTCAAAAATTTGTCTCCTCACTTGCCGCCTTAAAACTTTTACAGGTCATCTCTAGTCCAACCTACAAAGCCAGTCACACCATGTGCCTGGTTTTCAGCCTAGATATAAAAAAATGAAGAGACAGATCTTTAAGGTTAATACGCTTTTTTTCATTTATTTGTGATTTAATATGTAACTTAATTTTCTTTGCATAAAAGAGGGAGCAAAAGGAGGGGAGTTCTCTCTATGCCTTGGAGATAGTCACCCTTCAGGCTGAATGTTCCATTTTTTGGGAGGATGGGGGAGAAAAATGGCTGAATTCCTTTTTCTGTAACATTAACCTATGAATGAATGATGTTATATCCACTTCTATTTAGCTGTGTTTGTCTAGTTCTGTGTTCTTAGTGCTGTTTGTGGCGCTAGTGTCCCACATCTCACTATCTTACCAAAGTATGCTGAAAAGTTTCCACATGTTTGGGCATGATTATGCCACTTCCTAATTTCAGATTCTGGGACTCCTATCAGTTACTTAACATTGCCCTCTGCTCCTGTGATTACTAATCCTGTGTGCGTGATCCATTCTCCAAAGTCATTCATATAGCCTGGAAGTTTCTCTCATTGTTCTCTAGAACTACTTGGTCATTTTTTCCATATACGCTTAATTTTTTCCCTCTTTTTCTCGAAGGGGAGTTCAGTCACTTCTCTTCTTCAAACACTTATGCTCATACAGTGAACTACAGAAACCCAAGAGAATGATTGTAGGAGTTATGCAGTTAACTGTGCAGATATATGCAGGTGCTTATCTTATTTGTGTGCGTGTATATTAGAAAATTCATGACCATCCATGAACTGTAGTTGTCCAATGCGCTATGACCAGAATATGCTAGAGTCTTACTGTAATAATATTTAGCTCATGTCTAAGGGCTGTGTGCTAGGAGAAGGAAGGAAAGGGGTGGGTGAAAAACAACGAAAGGGAGGAAAGGGAAAACTAGTCTGAAGGATTGGGGAAAATAAGGTGTATAAATCAAAAATACCTAAACTGTATAAAAATAGACAGTGGGTAGGAAGGTGCAGAATGGGAACATGAAAAATTGACTTTTTTGGAGGAGGAAGGCAGAGGGTAGAGCTAGCCATAGATAATAAATAAAAGGATACTGTAATAGGAGACATAGTGTCCAATTTAGTTAGATAACTTGACCTACAAGTAGTATATGGTAAAATATTTACAGGAAGCAATATTTACAGTTCTTGTATCACTGTAGCAGCTAGGAGCCCCAGTCATAGACCAGGACCCAATTGCGTGCTAAGCGTTGTACAAACATAAAATGTAAGTACTGTTTCATTGCAAGGGCTCTGTCTGCCCTTACTTTCTCCCTATGGTCATGTCTACACTTACCCGAGATCGACGCTGCTGTGATCAATGCATGGGGGTTGATTTAGCGAGTCTGGTGAAGACCTGCTAAATTGACGGCGGAGTGCTGTCTGGTCGACTCTGGTACTCCACATAAGGAGAAGAGTAAGATAAGTCGACAGGAGAGTGTCTCCCATCGATGTAGTGTAGTGTAGACACCGCTATAAGTTGACCTAAGCTACATCAACTCCAGTTATGTTATTCATGTAGCTGGAGTAGGGTAACTTAGGTTGACTTACCAAGGTAGTGTAGAAAAGTCCTATGTCTGGCATGTTGTATCTTACCTTTGAAAACTGACACATCTGAAAGTACTACATTTACTTAAGCCACAGGGTGGTGCTGTTGATCTATATTTAAAGCTCTCTAGTTATTTGCTGTGCAGAGAGGAATTTAATTGTATTGGTCATATCTGTTGAATTAGACAAGGTGTAATTTGCAAATCGCTGAATTAATCACAATTGCTGGTAGTGGTGGGGGAAATTTGCCAATGTGGTTTCCACTGCCCTAGGTGCTAAATAGCTGAAACTTCTTAAGGAGGCTAAACTAAAACACACGGAGGAAAGCACAGTAAAATACTGTCAATTTGCTGCAGTTGTCTGGCAGCAGCCTACTGATTTCAGCAATATTCTACTCTCATTGTTTTAATAGCTGCAGTACAGATTTCTGCCTGCTATTATACGCTGACTTAGTATCACTGTATGTTTAATGGGCCTTGTTTTCATTTTAAATGGCTGCAAACATCCGTTGAAACCTTAGGGACAGGGCCTGACTCCAAAATTTGTAATTTTAAAAACTGTATCATAATGACCAGATCTCCATGGACATTGCTTAAGGCAGGGATTGGCCTTGCCCCCCAAATATTTTCCAAGTCCCTAACCCCCTCCCTTTCCTGGGCAGATTTGAGACTAATTCCTCCCCCCCAAGTCCTTGCACCCATTTTTCTGGGTAGGCTTGAGAGTATACCCTCACCAATTAGTCCTGGTGAACACAGATCCAAAACCCTTGGATCTTAAGACAACGAAAAAACACTCAGGTTCTTAAAAGAAGAATTTTATTAAAAGAAAAGGTAAACTTCATCTCTGTAAAATCAGGATGGAAAATAACTTTACCGGGTAATCAGATTTAAAGAGCCCAGAGGAACCCCCTCTAGCCTTAGATTCAAAGTTACAGCAAACAGAAGTAAACCCTCTAGCAAAAGGAACATTTACAAGTTGAGAAAACAAAGATAAAACTAACACACCTTGCCTGGCTGTTACTTACAAGTTTGAAATATGAGACTGGTTCAGAAAGATTTGGAGAACATGGATTGATGTCCAGTCCCTCTCAGTCCCAAGAGTGACCCCCACCCAAAACAAAGCACAAACAAAAGCTTCCCTCCTCCTCCCCCCACACCAGATTTGAACATAGCTTGTCCCCTTATTGGTCTTTTGGGTCAGGTGTCAGCCAGGTTACCTGAGCTTCTTAACCCTTTACAGGTAAAAGGATTTTGGTGCCTCTGGCCAGGAGGGATTTTATAGAATTGTATACAAGAGGGTTGTTACCCTTCTCTTTATAGTTATGACATGAAGCCTACCAGGGTAAGCCCCCTGGCGGGCCAGTTTGCTTACCTGCCACGTCTGCAGGTTCGGCCGATCGCAGCCCCCACTGGGAGTGGTTCACCGCTCCAGGCCAATGGGGACTGCAGGAAGCTGGTCACCTCTAACTAGGATAAGAAGTCATCTTAGTCAGGTCTAGGGCTCCTGGAGTTTTCTTCCAGTTTCCACAGGCTGTTGGGACACTTGAGCATACATCCCTTTCCCAATGACTGCAATAATTTTGCAGTGCTACTTCCTTTGGATCTTGCAGCTCTCCCCTAACTTTACCCCCCTTGGTAGTTTACTGCGTTTCTCAGCATAAGGGAAAGGCAGGTCAGAGGCCATCATCATCTTCTGGCTTGCACTGATGCCAAGATTGCAGTAGTTTTGATGATCAAAGCCACAAGACTGTATACCTGAAAGGAAGAAGGGTGGCCAGACAAGGACCTAGAAGAGGCAAAAGGAATATCATCCTAAGGAGATGAGGAAGTAACATGGATGATAGGGTTAAGTGGGGCCTAGGAAAGGTTAAAAAAAATTGTGTGAAGGAGAGGAGGCTGCTAGAGAATAAGTGGAATGCAGAAGAGTAAAAATGAGTAGGTAGGATGGCAGTGTCAGAGTTAATAAATATGGTCTTGGGCTGTCTGCTCTGATACAGCACTTAAGGCACCAGCTAAAGCCCAGATGCCATTATGCTGCTCAGTTAAAACAGACAAGTCAGTTTTGCTGTAAGCAAATTTTAAAGTGCCTTCAGTCAATAATTTAGCAGGCTAATGAGTTTCTGGGCCAGCAAGGTGGCTAACACAGGTGCAAGTGCACACAGGCTCAGGTGCTTCTTGGCATTGGGATATTTCATATGTGTGGTCATAAAGCTGGTGTAGGAAGATGCTTGGTAATAAATCCTATCTCATCACTTCCCTTCCTGCATTTGCATGCGGTACATGGCCGGGGCTGCCCAGCACCTTCATGATTCAGGCAGCTGTCCTGGCCCTTTGAGCGATTTGCAGCTTGTATAAAACTTAGCATAAATACTGAAGAGCAGCTCCGGCACAGCTATGCCAGGCTTACAGGTGCAAAAAAAGGTGGCTTAAAACTCAGCAGTGGCTGGCTCAGGTCTATGCTAGGGGCTAAAACCGAGTATGGACTGTGCAGATGTATGTATACTAAAACCCATCCCCCACCCTATTCAAGTATTTGTTTGACTACACCTTAGCTCAGTGAAGGTTCGGATTGACCGAGGGTGGTTGTGCTCTCAAATGAGAAGTTATCTATCCCAGGCACTGGGCATACACACATCTGCGTGCATAATAGCAGCCAGCTTCCTAAAGAGGACAAAGCGGCTCATGCTTGTACATCCATCCAACTGCTGACCTTGCTCACAATCAATCAGTGCCACTTCTTGGGGTCAGAAATGAAGTACTCAGTTGTAGTCAAGCCTGCTTATATCAACTAGAAAGCAGGAAGTGGAAAGGAGCCTTGTTTGAGGAGCAAGCAGCAGCAATGGAGAGAAAATACTTAAGAAAATTTCCTACCCACAGTGGTTGCTAACGTTATTTGGACAACAGAGGTTGCAGCAGCAAGAGCTGTGTAGCACACTACAACCTTAGCACATGGCTGTGAGGCTGGGACTGGACTACAGTTATTTAGGGAATACCATGAACTCTCTCCAACATTTATACGCAGGTTTATACTATTTGGCAGTTAGGGAAGGTACAGTTCAAGTGAAAGCTTTCCTTAGGCACCATATACATAGCCCTAACTCACAGCTATGTTTCCTATCAGGTCATCCTGGACAGGCCCAGGCCCAATGCTTCTTGCACTGTAAGCTTTCTAAAGCACGTTGTTTCAGCTGTAGCACTGGCAAACTTCTGCTCAGTTTTGTCCAAGTGTAACTTTGTGGACCATTGCTCTGTGTTAAACCCCAACTTTGCAATCTTATATTCCCCACTTACTGTCATTTGGTCAAGCGCTATGTCCTTTTCATCTTTGTTCTTAAATTGTTCTTTCATCAATCAAATTGAACAAACTCTGCCTTCTCTCCAACTTGTTGACATTTCTGCAGTGGAGGGGCCTAGAACAGAGTGCAGTATATCAAGTACTCTCTCCAGGGCCGTGCAGAAAGAGGGTGGTAGCTCTGGGGCAGTTACAGGTAGCCAAAAATTCCTTTGCTTCTTTGGGCATTCCTTGCTTGCCCGCCTCTAGATTAGAATATCCTGTAGCTGGTTTACAGTAACTTGCATTTGTTCAGGTTGAATCTCTTATTTCACGCCCAGCTCCCAAGGCTCTCATGCAATGGTTCTCAACCGATTTACCATTGTGGGCCACAGCAAATACTACCCATATGGCCCTGAGGATGGCACATGGGCCACAGGTTGAGTACCACTGCTGTAGTGGTACTTCTCATTTTAGGGTTATATCAGTACATCCAAAAGCTCTGCTATACTTCAGGTTTAATTGTGAATAGCTTCCTTTAAAGAAAAGGCTTCTAGATACCATTGACATATTTCTGGCTGGCTGGCTGCTTCTGGACCTGAGACCTGGAAGTGGGAAACATAAGACCTTGTGCAGTTCTGAACCTGAGTCAGCAGATGGAATGGAACACAGGCTGTGGTGCTTGGCCATAAGTAAGGCTGCGAGTCTGTTACGGATGTCATGGATTCCGTGACCTCTGTAGCAGCTCGGGCTGCCCAAGCCGGGCAGCCCCTAGGCCAGCAGCAGCTGTTTGGGTGTGTGGGAGGAGGTCAGGGCTAGGGGCAGGGGGCTCCCATTGGCATAGCCCTGCAGCTCCTAGGCTGCAGAGGAGTTGGGGGGGCTCTGTGCTGCCCCTGCCTGCAGGCCCACTGCTGCAGCTCCCATTGGCTGTGATTCTCAGCCAACGGGACCTAGGGTAGCTGGTGCTTGTGCTTCTCTGCTGCCTAGGAGCTGCAGGGACATGGAGCTGGGTAGGGAGCCCCTGACAGCTCCTCCCCCTCTCCCACCACATAGTCCTCCACCCAAGTTTTAATCACAGGTATTTTTAGTAAGAGTCATGGACAGGTCAGAGGCTGTGAATTTTTGATTACTGCCTGTGACCTGTCCATGACTTTTACTAAAAATATCCGTGACTAAAATGTAGCCTTGGCCATAAACCCTCTCCCTCCTTCAAGAACTTTTTATTTTTTCTGACTATGGTGAGCAGAGAAGTTCCCTATAGGACCTGGGATGTGGACTTCATCCATCGTTGCACTGGATGCTGTTTTGGTCTTTTCCCTCTTAAATAATTTCTCTGAGAATTAATTGGAACTAGACTTAAAGCAGTTGCCTCATACTCAAAACATCCATCTTTATGAAGAGCTTGTCTGCTTCCTATGAAGCATTTGACTATTTGTTATACTTTAGACTAGCCAGACAGAAACATCACATGAAGCAGCAGGTTTCAGGTTGTGCATACATAGGCTTTTTTCTGAGAACTTTCCCTCTGTTGCTAACGTCTGTCTTATCAGAACATGCAGAAAGTAGTTTAAATAGGTCAGTTACATCTTTGAAGCTTTGCCTCATTTTATTTAGGAAAAATAGTTAGCTGTCTTGCTCTTCTCAGCACTGGTGAGGCCTTACCTGGAGTAGTGTATCCAGTTCTGGGCCCCACACTTCAAAAAGTGGACAAGTTAGAGTCCTGCCTTACAAGAAAGGTTAAAAAAACTGCGTAGATTTAGACTTGAGAACAGAAAATTGAGGGGGGAACCTGATAAGTCTTCAAAAATGTTAAGGATTGTTATGAAAAGGACTGATCAGTTATTCTCCATTAAAGATATGACAAGAAGTAACTGGCAGTCTGCCAGAAGAGGTATTTATGTTAGCTATTAGGAAAAAACTTTTTAAACTTTAAGGATAGTTAAATACTGGCAGAGGTTCCAAAGATGATTGTGGAATACCTGTCATTGGAGGTTAGATAAATATTTCTCAAGGATGGTCCCGCTATATTTTGTCCTCCTCAGCACCGAGGGTTAGACTAGATGACTTCTTGAGCTGCCTTCCAGCCATACATTTCTATGATTTAATGAAAACCAAAGAGCTTTCATCAAAGCCAAAAGGAGTTATTGCCGAAAGACTTTACAAGCGATTCCTCAGATTTTTCACTCTTCAAGAATAGGAACCTTGTGAAACTGGTCTCTCTCAAGAAGGTAAAATTGCCTATACTTTTGTTTCTTAAGGTCTGTTGTGACTTCTGCAAATGCAGACTTGCTGCTGGGTATAGCTGGAGTTTGGGTGGGAGCTCCTGCTTTAGAATCTTCTCACTTCTTGCTTGGGTAGAAACTAGAGGGAATTGAGGCATCTGAAATAGAATACAGAGAAGGGCTCATGTCTGAGAACCAAAACTCAAGAACTCTGTTTGTGTTCTTGTCTAACATTAAGAAGCAGAGCCCCTGAGGGTGGCAGACCTTTAAAGTAGCAGAATTATTTTCCTGATGTCACATTTAGCATTTGAGGTGCTTTGGTCAGATAAAGTCAAAATAAATCTAGGCTTGTTGATCTATAGTTGATAGATAAACTTTGTTAAAAGCCATTGTAGATGGAGGCTCATTATTGAATCAGCTGATACCTTCCTACAAAGGCCTGCTGGAAAAAGGTAGCACCTATTCTGCTTTAATGACCTACCTGTGCTTAATACAGATGTTTTGTTGTTCCCTTTCCCCTAAAAAAAGCTGGCGGATGGCTGAGAGGAAACATGCTAGGACATATCAGTGGCTCTCGTCCACAGCATTCAAATACAGAGCTGGTAACAGGCAGTCTTATAAATGGTTCAGTCTAGTTACCAAAAGGTAGTGGAACACAGTGTATGAAAGAATGGTTGGTGAACTCAAAGATCTAGCTGTCAGCCTGGACTCTACAATCCAGGAATTCCCAGGTTTTCTTGTATTCCTCTCCTGCATGTCTCAAGTTCCTTTTTCAGAAATTCATACCTCTAGCTTTGTCCAGAGGCAGCAAGAACAGCTGGTTCTAATGCCGTTATTGTCTGCTTTTCTGCTCTTGCTGGGGAAGCATTGAGTAGCAGAGGTAGTCTCCCTTCTCTATGTTGTACAAGCAGCTGTAGGAGAGATTACTCTGCAGAGAGTACACCACGAGTGAAAACAAAACCAAGTGTATCTTTTGCTGCCTTTTGCAGCTCTTACCCTCAGGAAGCATTAAAAACATACTTGATTCACTGCTGGCAAAGGGCACTATCCAAGTGTAGGAGTGAACTTGATCTGCAAGCCCAACAAACACAGCTTTGGAGGAGACAATATGCCTAATATTGCTGTCTAGTGACAGACAGGAAGAGCAGAATTACCAGACTAGAGGAGTACCTGCTGCCGCCAAGCCTGTTGCTAGCAAACTTTATTGCAGCTGGCTTTCAAAAGAAAGTTTACACTCAATACGTGTTTTTGCACAGTGTTCTTCTACAGAGCAAACCTCCATATAAGTGACTTGCACCAATATAGTTCCACTGCTCTGAAAACAACAGCCTGCAGTGGAATGTGTTTCATGTGCAGTGGGGTTCCCGCTCATAAAGCCCACATGCACAGAATGAAAATTGCTTTGAAGCCATTCAGACCTGTACATATGCAAATCTGCAGAGTCTCGAGCACAGAAATACAATAGACAGTTTTTGAAAAAAGCATTATTTATTTTAAAGTACAACCCAAAGTTGTATCTGTAAGAAATGCACGGGGTATCTTGTTTCTTTCACAAGTCTTGGCTATGTGCATTTCAGTTCAACTTAAAAATGCATTCAGGTTTACAAATGTACAAACAGCACAGAAAGTGTACACAGTCTTAACAGAATGAATCTTCTTACATTCAGCCATTTTTGCTCTTAATGTTTTTACATTCTTAGAACCTGTTAACAAAGACAGCCTTATTTTAAAAAAATACTCTGCATTTTTAGCACAAAGTGCTTTTTTAAAAAATTAGATCTTGGAGCATAATACTGGAAAAAAAATTAAAAACCAAAAACTGGTACTTTGATAAAATTGCTGCATGCTGGGACCATTTTCTAATTCAAATTGTCTCCCAAATAAAGAATGGCAGATAATAAAATATGAAACCAATGAAAATTGTTCCGATTCACAAATCTTAGCTGAAGTTTGGTTTGTTACCACACTGACTTTTTCAAGCTTAACTGCGATCTCACACTATCATAATTGCAAGGTAGACTTTAAAAGGAGAAAGTGATGAAAGCATGACAGGTTCATAACTTTGTTGCAAAAAAGGGAAGAAAAAAGCAATGGTAATAGCCTGAAAATGATGTTTCAAAAATGGCATATTCAGAATTGTATCATGATCTGGATAAAAGTTCCTTTGTCTAGCCTAATTTCAGTTTTCATGAGGATAGTGAGTGTTAGACCAAGGATCTGAGCTTCTTCTTCCAATTGTAGGGCTCCAAATTCGCCAGGGATTATAGGTCTGTCCCATGTCTTCAGCTAGGGTAGTAACGCTGGCAGCAGTAGATGGAGGAGCAGAGGGGGAGTTTTCACTACCCATGAGATCAATACCAGATAATGTATTTGCCGGAGTGGTGAAGGGAATGGTGCTGTTGAGGTTACTTGACCAAATAGAACTGCTGAACGGAGTGGTGGTAGACCACAGGCCACTGGGATTGCCAAGGATCGACTGCAGTACAAAAAAATTGTTGGTTAATTATAAACCTGTTAATACAATATTAGTCATAGTCACTGCTCTTTGTCTGGCAGCTTTCAAACTAATTTCCTTTAGCTCAGACACATTTAGTTATGGAATTGTCAGATGCACTGGACTTCAACATTACCTGAGCTTTCTAATGCTTAGATAAAACCCTGATACATTTCCGTATGTTAAACAATTACATACCAATGAATGCTGCATTTGAGGGCAAAAATTAAAACTCATTTTGGAAAATTAAGTACTAACAACCTGGATTTTGAATCTCAAGATTTTCACCTGAATATTTAATCTTCATTTCTGCAAAAAAATTTCCTCAGGAATGGAGGAGTCATCACTGCTCCTATGTGAAACTAACTATGCACCAGCAAAAGGAAACTACTGAGATGTGATTTAGGTAGTAGTTTCAGAGGATGCTGAAGTGTTATCAAAGCGACACTCTTATAATCTCTCCTATGTCACTAAAATGGTGAGTTAAACAAAACAGTTAAGGTTTAGCAACAAAGGGTGTGCATTACACCGCCTAAACTCTTATATGAGGTAAACGCTGCATTGAAATGGGGAAGAAACTGTATACAAACTAATTTTCCTATACACTATAAGAACTAACCATAGTAAGAAAAAAATGTATCATGACACAGTTCAACAAAAACCCTTCCCTCCATTGCTGTCCTGAATGTCAGTCTTCATACTAAATGAGTAAAATATGGAGTGGGAGGATGAGTGTGTGGAGCTACCACTATCTGTCTGAATGTAGGATCTATTCTTCTTTCTAGCGAGCTAGCTATATGACCTGGGTGGTTAAAATCAATGGTCAGCAAAGAATCTACCCTTCAGTTTCTCATTTCTTTCTCTGTGTTTATGGCCTTTGTTTTTAAGCTGCATCTTAGGAAAATCTGTGACTCAAAGAGTGGGTACGAAAACATCATTTGTCTTGGACTGTAGTGATTTAGAGGCTGGGATGACATTGGGGCTACTAAGCAGAATCAAGATCTGCCAAATGTCACCTCGGCTGTTCTTAATTGTGCATGAAAGTGGAAGGAGTAGCTTTACAGGTGATAGAGCTAATGCTCCTGGCTTTCAGTGCAGGATAGAGAGCAGCACTACGGGTGTGTATGTGCAATGCTGGAAGTGCTTGGGTACTAAACAAGTGGTTTTATAAAAATTCCAGGTGCTTGCACCACAGCTGTAAGACTGGCCCTAAGACAAGTATTTTGTGTAAAGCACTATACACTGATCTATCTGCAAGTGAGCTGATCTTTTTCATTGGTTTTTACAGCAACCATATGATTTTAATAGTTTTTTTTTTATTCAACAGCTATTTTGACTATTTTCTTCCTTGTAAAACCCTTCACTTGAAGATTGAGTGCTGCTGAAAGTTCAGCCAATTAAAAAAGATTAGATACTACTGACGTCACATGGCAAAAAGATTAATAAAAGATTATATAGCCCGTGTACTTACTGCAGTTGTGTGAGTTGGGGAATCTGAATTTGTTGGCCAGGAGGGTACAGGAGGGGTAGCCGAAGAGTCCCAGATGTATGAAGGGATGTTACTAACTTCACTCCAGTTCCGCTGCATATCCTGGCCATAAGCAGATCGAGGGAGCCCAAGTTTGCTGAAAACCTCTAAAAAGGAAAAATCAAACAAACATGATCACTTCACATTTCCCCTGATATTTTAAACACAATATTATAGTGTAAGCTTTTCCACAGTGCAGTGGATACCAATACAGGGGGAAACAGATAGAAAAATAGAGAACGCTCGTGTAACAGAAAAGCATAGATCCTATCTGATGTGCCACCTAGGGGAATATCAGAAAAACTCATCGAGCGCAATCCTGGAAACTTGCTGTCCACAGCTGACATCTTACTGGAACCAGGATGATACTTAGAGAGAAAAAGTTACATACACACTACACATGGGTTAATTCCTCTTCAGCGCTTGCCGCAGGACTGGATATTAACTCATTAGTGCCAGGAATTGGGATTCCTTGACCCCTCCCCCCCCAATGATGTTGGGAAGTTTATGTCGGGAATTTTTAATGAATAAGACTAAATCCCAGAGATGGAACAGGTTAAGGTGATGAAACAAGGTCTCAGGGATCACATCTGCAGCGTTACCTTCTCAATTACAGCTGAAATAGAATAGGTTTTTTTCACTGCTGTAAAAGAATGTCAGACCTGCCATACTGGATAAGACCCACAGTCCATCTTGTCCGGTATCATTTCTGAAAGTGGCCAGCACTAAGTGATTAAGTGGAAGGTGCAAAAACCCCACAGTAGGCAGGTATGATCTCATCTGGTCTCATCCTGATCCCCAATAGCTCGAGACTGATTTAAAACCTGAAGCATGAGGACTGTTTCCATTAACTACTATAACTCTGCATAGTCTTGTTATCCAAATGAACTCCCAATCCCATTTTGCCTCAATGACATTTTGTACCATCACTTAATTTAGTAGGATTCAAAGTCCCATGGTCTAATTATGAATTGAATATAAAGTGTTGCTTTTTATCAATTTTGAAATTTCTACCATCTGGTTTCATTGTTCTTTTGTTCTGAGACAAGGAAAACAGAAGCTCATTCTCTCTATTCCCTAGAGCAGGTGTTATTTTATACAGTTTTTACATCCTGCAGCTCTGGCAATCTGAATACCGACACATGTCGTTCACAAAAACTTCCCATTGCTAGTTACCTTGCTGTTGATCTCCCAATAGCCTATTAACTAGTATTTTTGGAAGCAGCATTTCCTGTCACTCAAAAGAAGCACCACACTACCACATGAGAAGTCAATCCAGCAAGCAAGACCCAATGGCATAAATCCAAGACCTCAAAGCTTCACCGCAGAAAACAGTTTGAAATTGTCAGCTTCAAATAAGAGTATAATCTCAGCCTACTTTCTGTTCTTAACCAAGTGAAGCAACAACCATCTGTTGCCTTTCTTTGTCCACTTTAGGACAGTAAAAACCAAAATGTTACTGTCGCTACAGTTTTAGCACATAAGTAATACCAAAATAAGTTGCTATTTCTTCTGGGCTTAGATAGTAGACCAGTGGCTCTCAACCTTTCTAGACTACTGTACCTCTTCAGGAATCTGATTTATCTTGTGTACCCCAATTTCACCTCACTTAAAAACTACTTGGTTACAAAATCAGACCAAAAAAAAAGCACAAAAAAAAGTGTCACAGCCACACTTACTGAAAAAATTTCTTACTTTCTCATTTATACCATATAATTATAAAAGAAATCAACTGGACTATAAATATTTTACTTATATTTCTGTGTATAGTATATAGAGCAGCATAAACATGTCACTGTATGAAATTTTAGTTTGTACTGACTTCACTTGTGCTTTTTATGTAGCTTGTTGTAAAACTAGACAAATATCCAGATGAGTTGATGCACCCCCTGGAAGACCTTTGTGTGCCCCATGTGTTATGCATACCCTTGACTGAGAAGCATTGTATAGACTATTCCTTCCCCTTAAGCAAAAAAGCTGAACTATTGTTATTTTTCCAATATGGAGAAAGGAATGAAGAATTTTTCACACGCCACTATTTATTGTTTACTAATTTTAGTGTTAAAAAGCTCACCTCCAGTTAAGTTGAAAGAATTTCCAAATGCTGAGAATGAATTGAGGGGTGCGAAGTCAGGGCTGCTAGGGTTGCTGATGGGACTCCACAAACCAGAACTAAACATACAGGGGGAGGAACAATACACAAAAGTTAACACTGAAATTGCATCACTAATGATAACAACCTAGTGCTATACATATAAACATTGTATGGAACAAACAGATATATTGTTAGGAAGTACAAGTCGAAACAGGAGACCACGTGTAAAGAAAAGTGAAGTGACCAAGTATTTTAACATAGTTTTTTAAAAATTTTAACTCATCATTATTGCACTCAGTTAATTTAGATCTCTCTTATTTGGCCCTAAGTATTTCTTTCAGCTAGCCTTTTTGCTTACTTTTCTGTTGGCACCTGTCTTATGAGAGATAAACCTCTCTGTAAATAGAGCAGATTAGTTAATTCCTGATACAGTTATAACAAGTGCAAGTTTGACAACAGCTCTTTTGCTCAATTTCTCAGAAGCTTTTGGAGTCACAATCTAGGAGAAATTCTCTACCAGCCAGGTGAAGTCTAGGTTCTAAATTATTTGAGAGATCCCTTAAAAGAAAGCCATTTAATTACTAAGTTTGTAGTTTCTGGATTTAAATTTATTGAAAAGCAGATAGGTTTACTGGGATCAATAACAAATCGGGGGAGGAAGGGAGAAGCTTGGTCAGAAAGGCAGAAGCTGAGTTGATGTCTAGTTCTCAGGGGCGGCTCCAGGCCCCAGCAAGCCAAGCACGTGCTTGGGGCGGCATACCATGGGAGGCACCCTGCTGGTCGCCAGGAGGGCGGCAGGCAGCTTTTGGTAGCTGGTCCGCTCGTCCCGCGGCTTCGGTGGACCTCCCGCAGGCACGCCTGCAGAGGGTCCGCTGGTCTCACGGCTTCTGTGGAGCCTCAGGACCAGCGGACCCTCCGCAGGCACGTCTGCAGGAGGTCCACCGAAGCCGCGGGACCAGTGACTGGCAGAGCGTCCCCCGCGGCATGCTGCTGTGCTTGGGGCAGCGAAATGTCTAGAGCCGCCCCTGCTAGTTCTTATTCCATAACAGTTACTAGATGTGTGACAAACACATGCTCCCTCAAAGCTCATTTTCTCCTCTTGCCCATTGCCTTAATAATCACACTGGTGTAACATTCATTCCCACTTCACATAGGTCACGCTGCCAACTGGCGAGTATCAGTTAGTCTGACTACACTCTGCTTCTGCCCTCAACATTGGGAAATGCAGTCACCATTCCCGCCTTCAAGGTTACATTAGGAGAGGAAGAGTGTTGCACTTTGTTCCCCTGCTCTGTAGTCAGAAATTCCACCTATAGATTACATCAGGTGAACCTAGTGCATTCTTCTCAAGATGCTGAGAAAGCCACGTGGGTTCCCTATTGTTTGGATGGGGACAAAGATAGAGTTGTCTCACAAGGGGAAAAAGAGTTAAAGGGTAAGAATCAGATGCCATGAAGGACACTTTCCCCTACTTCCAAGTCATGCATATAGTTCTGAAACTTGGACATGCTAATGGTACTCATGTTTAGAAGGTCATCTTCCGATATCCACCCCTAAAATTTTTAATAAAAGCATCCCTTCTAGGAACCAGAATGAGCTCCTCCTAGCCATGCAGAGGATGCCTCTGTTAACTTCCTGTGTATTCTCTAGGGTTTTTATACGGGTGGTGAGGGGGGGATGATTTCTAAAAGTGTATTAGTTACCTGTCAGAGCCATCGCTGTCAACGGGTGTGTGAGAAATGCTCCTATTGTCAGAAACATCTGTTTTATTTGGTAAAGCCTTTGGTAATCCACTACCACCTGCAACAATGAATTCAAATTGAGTAAAGCAATGAAATGGTACAAGAACATCATTTAACACTGTGCAGCAATAGATATTACTCCAAAACAGTTCCATTACCTGGGCTCTTGTCGTAACCTGCGGCTACAGCAGCAAAGGTGGGATTTCCGTTCCTGCCAGGGAGAGAGGCTGCCTTTGCCAACTTGTGTTTGATACCATTAAGGGGCTTGCTTTTTGTTTCACTGGGTGGGGAAAAAAAAGGTAATGCTGGGATTATTACAAAAGGAAGTTCTCAGGACTAGTATTTAACTGGCTTTGCAATGATATAAAGTTATTACAGAAATAGCTTACTGACCTTTTTGACCAGAATACAATACCACACTAGTTCCCAAAGCCCAGCTTTTAATTATCCTGTTGACATTTAGATCTGTGACTAGAACAACCAGATGTCAATAATTTGACTACATAATCAAGCAAAGGAATTACTATTGAGTGATTACAAACACAAAGGCTCCAAGCAGCAGCACTGCTGAGATCTAGAAGAAACATATTAGTTTTCTTAATCTGGAAGAAGAGTTTGGTTAGGCAGGACGTAGAAAATAAAGGCAAGAAGGGTTCGATTATTCAGGATATGGAGGACCCCTTTGGAGGATGAATTAAAGTTAGGATGTGGGGTGAGGACAAAGGTAGGTGAATGGAAAAATTACTTATACAGGTTGCAGAAGACCATCAGATTTGGGTCCATGCTTCTAGCTTTGATGGAGTCACATTCTGCCCTGCAATGCAACCATTTCTAAATCCTAGTGCCTCCTGCCATTAGCTGCTTTGTACGCAAAAGGTAGAGATGTACAGATTTT
This sequence comes from Gopherus flavomarginatus, assembly GCF_025201925.1. Classification (NCBI taxonomy): domain Eukaryota; kingdom Metazoa; phylum Chordata; order Testudines; family Testudinidae; genus Gopherus; species Gopherus flavomarginatus. The sequence continues at coordinate 249,366,566 of NC_066617.1, read as the reverse complement.
GAAAAAATCAAATGGATTACAGAATATTGGGCTCTGAAGGGAGGTGCTCAATGGCGCAATGATCTAATATATCCTTCTGTCTTCAGCAAACATTACATGGGAAGTAATTTTATTTTCAAAAGGTGCCAGCTGAAATAGGTCCCCACTCTTGGAGACTTAATTTCCAGAGTATTTCTCTCAAGGTATTTTAGAAGTAAACTTACCTATATGAACAGAAAAGTTACAAGTACAAGCAGAAGCAAATATACTGCAAGGCAGGAATGAGCTTTATTCAGATTAACCTATCTTAGAAGTTACTTAATGGAGGGATAAAATATATCAAGAGACAGAAAGTTACACCAGAAAATAAAGCTACTTTGGAGTGGGAGACCTGGAGCACGGCTAGTTCAGAGAATTCCTATAGCACTGCTGGGCTAAGTTTACAAGCTTGTGGTGAGGCCACACAGTAACACTTCATAGAAGCACGCAAGTAACTTCATGTGGCTGTCCTCCAAATCTCACTGTTAAATAATTATCAGATCCTGGGGGCATGTGATACATTCCTCTCTGACTAACCCAGGGATTGGCAACCTTTGGCACATGGGTCACCAGGGTAAGCCCCCTGGAGGGCCAGGCTGGTTTGTTTACCTGCCGCGTCCGCAGGTTTGGCCAATCGTGGCTCCCACTGGCCGCAGTTCGCCACTCCAAGCCAATGGAGGCAACAGGAAGCGGCGACCAGCACGTCCCTCAGCCTGTGCCACTTCCCGCAGCCCCCATTGGCCTGGAGCAGTGAACCACAGCCAGTGAGAGCTGTGATCGGCCAAACCTGCAGACGTGGCAGGTAAACAAACCGGCCTGGCCCACCAGGGTGCTTACCCTGGCGAGCCGCATGCCAAAGGTTGCTGATCCCTGGACTAACCATACCACATATCTATAAACTTACAAAAATACAAGGAACAAAGGAACAAAAATACGAGATGCAGCCAGCCATTTGACCATGGCTCTTGGAAACAGCATAACCTAGTGTATCAGCTTAAACTGAAACAGAAAACTTAAAGCCCTTTCTAAGGGCTTTTAAGTTTCACTACAGATGAACACTTCAGGACCTGCTTATGTTTAATTTTTGTAGAAGAGCCTTGCTGGGAATGGCATAAAGGCAGAGGAAGAAAGTTGGCTGGATAACTGTTTTAATTAAGGTGGAATTTAAGCAATGCCTTTGAAAGGAATTTAGGTGCCTGAACATCCCAAGTATTCAGTGACTCAAGGGTATGTTTAGTAGCTTCCTAAATACCATGTTAATATCTTACAACAATCTCTTTTAGTGGGAGGTTTTAAATGCAATGAAGTCCCTCATAAGACTGATGACTTCGGGCTGCAGAGAAATTGGTCTATTTTCTATATAGCTATGAAGTTGAAATGGCTGTGAAATGTGTTTTACAGATGAGATCTGTAGCACATACTAAGACAGGAGAAGAAAGTCAAACTGGTTCTCTCTCCTTTCATTGTTTTGCTTTTCTGGAAGACTCCTGAGCAGACAGGACTTCAGACACATGCTTAGGCACATCTCTATCCCCTTAGGAGCCATGCTATCCTGAGCTGGGCTGTAGTAAGGGTCAGAGTTTACATGTGACGAGCCAGTTTCTCTCTTTCATGAGCTGGTCGGGCCCTTTACTACTACAGTTAATGAGGGAAACGTGTACATCAACTCCCCAACTTCCACTAGGCACAGAAGGCTTTTATTCTCGGTGTGCTTCACTCAATGCCGTCTGTAGAAAACTAGTAACTTTGCAGAGAGGCAAAGTGAACAAATCTATCTTAGGTACACACCACTCAGGGAGAGATTAATTTTCCTTGTTCAGTTCTTGGAGTTCTTCTTGAGGTGTGCACGCACCTTGAAAGATGGTTGGTGTCAGTGCCCATTCGACCCCCGCATATGCCTCTCAGATTCTTGTTCCCAAAAACTTCCCTCAGTTCCTTCTCCACTGCAAAGCCCCAAGAAGGTGACTCCAAAGCAGAGTAGAAAGAGAGCAGGTACTGAAGCACTCACAGGGACACCCATCTCAAAGAACTCCAGTAACCTCTCAGAGTCGTGTTGCGATGTGTGCTCCATTTGAGGTGACTCCTTAATGGTACCCCCTGAAGAACATGGACGCTTTGGAATTCAGTCTAAGGCTGCCAGCAGGACTGCAGAGCCAAAGGCAGCATCTGCCCAGGAAGCACTGACCAACATATAATGTTTTGAGGAAGTGTGGATCCAAGCCCACGCAGCAACCTTGCATATTTCTGCAAACAGACATGCCCTTTAGTAGGGCCACAGATATGCAATGCAATCTGGTAGAATGAGCAATGACCTTAAGCAGGCAGAGTACATTAGAAAGTGTATAACAAAAGAAGCACACAACCAGAAAATTAGGAAGCATCTAGGTAATCTCTGGTACCCCTTTAGCTCTGTTGGCATAAAAACAAAATCTCAGAGAAGATCAAAAAAGTCTAGTCTTGTCCAGATAGATAGTCAATGCTCTCCCAACATCTAAGGTAGAAAGACCAACTTCCTGTCTTGACTGATGAGGCTTGCGATAGACCACTGGAAGATGAATTGATTCATTGATATGAAAATCCAAAGTAATCTTGGGTAAAAAGTGTGGATATAGTCAAAGAGAAACGTTACCTTTGACAAAGATGGAAACAGTTGACCCTTCATATAAAGCTTACAGTTTCTCCTGCCTTTTGGGCAGAAGTAGTAACCACTAGGAATGTGGTTTTCATGGAGAGGTTCAGAAGTGAACAGGTTGCTAATGATTCAGTATTCATGTAGAGACAGCTGACGTAGCTGTCCCAGTTCACAGGACTACTGACACACCAGTGGAGGAGGAGATGGCTCAGGGTGTATCTGACACACCAGTGGAGGAGGAGATGGCTTAGGGTGGACACTGGCAGCTGGTTACTTCTGGCAGCGGGCAGTGCTCCACCCCTGCTGCAAACCCTCCTGCTGTGATAATAGATAACCGTTATGCTCTTCTTGATACAGGAGAGAAGGAATCACCCCCAACAGTTAAGGAGGGGAAGCCTCGTACCCCTAAGGCTGGGAGGTCTGCTGATAATAAGAAACGTAGGGTAGTGGTGGTTGGAGACTCTCTGCTGAGGGGGACGGAGACACCCATCTGTCGCCCTCACCGTTCATCCCGGGAGGTAAGGTCCCATGGGAATCAAGACTGAGGGGAAAAACAACTGAGGAGAGTTGGCAGTTTTTCAAAGGGACGCTATTAAGGGCCCAAAAGCAAGCTATTCCGATGGTTAGGAAAGATAGAAAATGTGGCAAAAGACCACCTTGGCTTAACCACGAGATCTTGCGTGACCTACAAAATAAAAAGGCGTCATATAAAAAATGGAAACTAGGTCAGATCACAAAGGATGACTATAGGCAAATAACACAGGAATGCAGAGGCAAGATTAGAAAGGCAAAGGCACAAAATGAGCTCAAACTAGCTATGGGAATAAAGGGAAACAAGACGACTTTTTATCATCAATACATTAGAAGCAAGAGGAAGACCAAGGATAGGGTAGGCCCACTGCTCAGTAAGGAGGGGGAAACAGTAACGGGAGACTTGGAAATGGCAGAGATGCTTAATGACTTCTTTCTTTCGGTCTTCACTGAGAAGTCTGAAGGAATGTCTAGTATAGTGAATGCTTAGGGGAAGAGGGTAGGTTTAGAAGATAAAATAAAAAAAGAGCAAGTAAAAAATCACTTAGAAAAGTTAGATGCCTGCAAGTCACCAGGGCCTGATGAAATGCATCCTAGAATACTCAAGGAGTTAATAGAGGAGGTATCTGAGCCTCTAGCTATTATCTTTGGGAAATCATGGGAGACGGGGGAGATTCCAGAAGACTGGAAGGGGGCAAATATAGTGCCCATCTATAAAAAGGGAAATAAAAACAACCCAGGAAACTACAGACCAGTTAGTTTAACTTCTGTGCCAGGGAAGATAATGGAGCAGGTAATTAAAGAAATAATCTGCAAACACTTGGAAGGTGGTAAGGTGATAGGGAATAGCCAGCATGGATTTGTAAAGAACAAATCGTGTCAAACTAATCTGATAACATTCTTTGATAGGATAACGAGCCTTGTGGATAAGGGAGAAGCAGTGGATGTGATATACCTAGACTTTAGTAAGGCATTTGATACGGTCTCGCATGATATTCTTATAGATAAACTAGGAAAATGCAATTTAGATGGGGCTACTATAAGGTGGGTGCATAACTGGCTGGATAACCGTACTCAGAGAGTAGTTATTAATGGCTCCCAATCCTGCTGGAAAGGTATAACAAGTGGGGTTCCGCAGGGGTCTGTTTTGGGACCTGTTCTGTTCAATATCTTCATCAACGATTTAGATGTTGGCATAGAAAGTACGCTTATTAAATTTGCGGACGATACCAAACTGGGAGGGATTGCAACTGCTTTGGAGGACAGGGTCAAAATTCAAAATGATCTGGACAAATTGGAGAAATGGTCTGAGGTAAACAGGATGAAGTTCAATAAAGAAAAATGCAAAGTGCTCCACTTAGGAAGGAACAATCAGTTTCACACATACAGAATGGGAAGAGACTGTCTAGGAAGGAGTATGGCAGAAAGAGATCTAGGGGTCATAGTGGACCACAAGCTTAATATGAGTCAACAGTGTGATACTGTTGCAAAATAAGCAAACGTGATTCTGGGATGCATTAACAGGTGTGTTGTAAACAAGACACGAGAAGTCATTCTTCCGCTTTACTTTGTGCTGGTTAGGCCTCAACTGGAGTATTGTGTCCAGTTCTGGGCACCGCATTTCAAGAAAGATGTGGAGAAATTGGAGAGGGTCCAGAGAAGAGCAACAAGAATGATTAAAGGTCTTGAGAACATGATCTATGAAGGAAGGCTGAAGGAATTGGGTTTGTTTAGTTTGGAAAAGAGAAGACTGAGAGGGGACATGATAGCAGTTTTCAGGTATCTAAAAGGGTGTCATCAGGAGGAGGGAGGAAACTTGTTCACCTTAGCCTCCAATGATAGAACAAGAAGCAATGGGCTTAAACTGCAGCAAGGGAGATTTAGGTTGGACATTAGGAAAAAGTTCCTAACTGTCAGGGTAGTTAAACACTGGAATAGATTGCCTAGGGAAGTTGTGGAATCTCCATCTCTGGAGATATTTAAGAGTAGGTTAGATAAATGTCTATTAGGGATGGTCTAGACAGTATTTGGTCCTGCCATGAGGGCAGGGGACTGGACTCGATGACCTCTCGAGGTCCCTTCAAGTCCTAGAGTCTATGAGTCTATGAGCTGTAGCAGTAGAAAGACCTGCTGTATCAGCTGCCAGAGAAGCTTGCAGGGCTATTTTAGCCAAGAGCTGCCCTTCTGCAACAATGACTTGAAACTGCTCTTGTGGTAGATGTTCAGTAAGAGCTTACTGTTGAATAATTAATGTGATTGTATTTTTCCAGAATCACCTGTGCCCCAAAAGGTCCAAATACTTGTGATCCTTGTCATGAGGAGTAGTCTTTGCCCATGACTGAAGAACTCAGTGGGGGTGGAGTAGGGGTGTGGGCAGAGGAAATAAAACTCCCATCCCCCAGCTGGGACACAATACTTTTTGTTTGGTCTTTTAGTAGTGGGGGTGGGGGAGTAGTAACAGGATTCTGCCAGATGGACTGGGTAGGTTCTAGAAAATAGGGAGGGCTCTCCATGCTGATGACAATGTATGCAATATGTTAAACAATTTTTACCATATTTTCTGCACTACTTCTAATAGGAATGATCAGATCTTGAAACTGTCTGAAATAGTAAACATGAGATGACAGCTCTGAAGAGAGAAAGAAGAAATATTAGACTGTGGAGTAGCTTCCTTGTCCGGTGTTCTTTCCTGGTCCTCGAATGTGTCATCCTGTCTTGGAGATTGCTGAGAAGGAACAGAAGCCCTCCACACAGCTAAAGCTGTCATCCATGCTCTCATCTTAATTACTGCAACAACTCTCTGGCCTTGAAAAAATGCAGTCTTTCCCTACTGATATCCATTCAGAAGGCTGCTCAAAGATGATATTAAGGGCCTGTTGCTTTGATCATGTCAACCTTTTCTTTGAATCTCTCCAGTGACTCCCCCTGTTCATTCACACCAAACCTAAGCTTCTTGTCTTCATTTACAAGGGTCTTCAGAGCCTATTCCCACCCTACTATCTATGACTTCTCATTCAGTATTGAAATGTTGACTCCTGCCTCCAGTCAGCAACTACCTCCAGACTCCACTGGCCACTTACTACATCTTCAGACATCTTCCACTTGGAGGAGCTCCCTGTAAACATCTGAAGAGCTACCTCATTATCCTCCTTCAAACTCTCCTTTGACATGATGCCTACAAAATATTTAAGAGTTAGTTGGTTGATGTGCAGAGCCCACTGTCCATCAGGCTGACCAATGTGGTACCACTGTGTTCTTGTACTCGCCAATCTGTCTCTCTGTATCCATTTGATATCTCATCTTATACTTAGGCTGTTCAAGGCAGGGACCAGTCTTTGTTTTGTGTCTGTACAGCACCCAGCACAATGGAGTCCTGGTCCATGACTAGTACTCCTAGGCATATGGTGGTAATTAATTTTTTTAATTAACTACTCAGAATTACAACTTCCAGACAAACTAAATTTCAGACTACTGTTAGCAGAGGACAGAATCGTCCCATTTCAGTCATTTTAATCCCCACAAAACAAGCACATCTACCCAAACACACTGGATGAAAATTTAAGCATCATCCTGATTAAAGGCCACTGCCAATCCTCACTGAAATTAATGAAAGTCTTTCAGTTGATTTCAGTGGGCACCGGATAAGGCCTTGAGTATTCTTAAATGAGCAGATGACTGAGCCAGTGCTGACTTGAAAAATGTAACAAGCCTATTCTCTAGTTTTGCTACTGTAAGCTGGTAAGAAAGACTGTTGATATGCAGCCATATTTTAGCCATCAAATGTTGAGAAACATCGAGTTACATAAAATCTGAGCAGAAAGTTAATCTTTTAAGTATGACCTATGTTCTATAACATTACCTCAGTATTTTACTGTTCCCTGGATATATAGGAAATACTGCAAATATTGAGGTGAATTTGTATAAGGGAAAGTAAAAATATTAAGAGAAGTCACTCTATTTTAATGTTACTTAGTCTCAGTCTATAACAGTAGGGGCACAGGATCTAACTTTAGCTGCTGGATTTTTAAATTTTATTTGGAAATATATATGATTTTCTTTCAGTAAAGATTATTAACTGTGCCCAAGGAAGTAAAATATGTATATTTTTATACTTTAGGGCAGTACGTTTTTCAATTGCACCTCTACCCAGATATAATGCAACCCAATATAACATGGGTTCGCATACAACGCGGTAAAGCTCTGATACGCTGCTCTGAGCAGCGTGTTAAGGGTGCCGGCCTGGGGCCGAGGGGTTAGATAAGGGGCAGAAGGTCTCGGGGGCGGTCAGGGGCTCCTCCACCCCAGGGTCTAGGAGACAGGAGCTGTGGGTAGGGGGGGCAATTTTGGGGGCCCCGCAGTCTCAGAGTGGCCCGGGGGATTAGCAGGGGGCTGGGAGCAGCCCGCTCTGCTTCCCTCACCCTGGCCCCAGCCGTGTCGCTCGGGGAAGGGGGCTTTGGGGAAGGGATCCCACCCACACTCATTGGCAGCGGCGGAAGTGGAGCAGCTTGGCTCCAGTCCGCTCCACTCCGCCAGCTCCCAGCCGCAGTGCTCCACTTCCCGCCACAGGTAAGTACGGGGGGCGTCCTTTCCCCAACCTCCCCGTACTCACCGGCAGTGGGAAGCGGAGCGCCGTGGCTGGGAGCTGGCGGAGTGGAGCGGGCTGGGGCCACGTTGCTCTGCTTCCTGGTGCTGCCGGTGAGTGCCTGTCAGGGGGCAGAGTGTGTGGATAGGGGTCGGAGCAGTCAAGGGACAGGGGGGTTGGGTAGGGGGTGAGGTCCTGGGGGTGACTAGGGACAGGGGTCTCTGGAGGGGAGGGGATGGTCAGGGAACAAGGAACGGGGGGTGGGGTGGGGTGAGTGCCAAAGCAAGTTTGATATAACGTGGTCTCACCTATAATGCGGTGAGATTTTTTGTCTCTTGAGAACCGCAATATACTGGGGTAGAGGTGTACAAGGAGGAATATTGAGATTACACCACTCAGTAGCAACAGAATTTTTTTTTTTTTAAATCAAAAGAAAATGCAGGTGGGAATCAATTTTTCATGGCTACACTGCTGTCAGCATCAGTAGGGCTATAGAAATACAGCTTTATGGGAAAATGCAACACCATTCTAGCTTACGTTTACCATTTCCCCTATATGCTTATAAGAGCCTACTGTAGAACGGCACCAATCAGCAGAATCAGCTAATTCCATATAATCTATGCTTTTAAAAACTGTTTATGTGTAATTGTAGACATTTGATAATCAGACGGTTAGGACATATAGGCAATTAAGAAGTACATTTCTAGTTTTTATCACTAAATATAGAGTTAAGATGAGCAGGATTTTTTATATCAGATTCCCAGTTATCTGTGTTACATGGATGATCCCAAGCTTTTAAAAGCACTGCACAGATTTGAGATAACGTCTCTACTATGATATGCATGAAATATTATTTCTTCTAAGTTTGATAAATGTGTGATCAATAAAGTATCAGTATCCTGTAAATGGATGACTCTGGAAGTAATAAAATGATAGTAGATCTATAATTATATTGCGTTCTTACTGGATAAAAGTAGTATATGACATTCTTTTCAATAAACTGGGTAAAGCTAGTAAAACCAGGAAGATGTCAGGCCAGGTCTACACTGTAAACTTACATCAGTATAACAGCGTTGCTCAGAGGTGTGGATTTTTCACACCCCTGAGCAACGCACTTATACTGATCTAACCCCTGGTGTAGGCAGAAATATGTTGACAACAGGGCTTCTCCCATCAACACAGCTATTGCCTCTTGCGGATGTGGATTAACTCTGCCTACAGAAGCAGCTCTCCTCTCGGCAAGGTAGTCTTCACTGAAGTTCTACAGCGGCGCAGCTGCACCAGTGCTATTGCGCCACTATAGCGTTTAAGCATAGACCTGCCCTCGGTTTCCTACAAAGATAAACAACAGACATTAAACCCAAGGGAAACCACAGATTATCACAATGGAGAGATAAATAGAGACAGAGGATGTGGAAAAAACTAAATGTACTCAGTGATTTTTTTGCCTCCATCTTCACAAACAAGGTCAGCTCCCAGACTGCTGCATTGAGCAGCACAGTATGGGAAGAAGGTGATCAGCCCTCTTTGGGGGAAAGAAGTGATTCGGGACTATTTAGAAAAACAAGACGAGCACAAATCCATGGGGCCGGATGCGCTGCATCCGAGGGTGCTAAAGGAGTTGGCGGATATGATTGTAGAGCCATTGGCCATTATCTTTGAAAACTCATGGCGATCGACAGGATTCCCGGATGACTGGAAAAAGGCTAATGTAGTGGCCATCTTTTAAAAAGGGAAGGAGGAGGATCTGGGGAACTACAGGTCCTCAAGGAATCAATTCTGAAGCACTCAGAGGAGAGGAAAGTGATCAGGAACAATCAGCATGGATTCACCAAGGGCAACTCATGCCTGACTAACCTAATTGCCTTCTATGAGGAGATAACTGGTCTGTGGATGAGGGGAAAGCAGTGGATGTGTTATTCCTTGACTTTAGCAAAGCTTTTGATACGGTCTCCCACAGTATTCTTGCCAGTAAGTTAAAGTAGTATGGGCTGGATGAATGGACTGTAAGGTGGATAGAAAGCTGGTTAGATCATCGGACTCAACTGGTAGTGATCAATGGCTCCATGTCTAGTTGGCAGCTGGTTTAAAGCGGAGTGCCCCAAGGGTCGGTCCTGGGGCCGTTTTTGTTCAATATCTTCATTAATGATCTGGAGGATGGCATGGGCTGCACTATCAGCAAGTATGCAGATGACACTAAACTGGGAGGAGTGGCAGATACGCTAGAGGGTAGGGATAGGATACAGAAGTATCTAGACAAATAGGAGGATTGGGCCAAAAGAAGTCTGATGAGGTTCAACAAGGACAAGTGCAGAGTCCGGCACTTGAGATGGAAGAATCTCATTCACTCTTACAGACTAGGGACCAAATGGCTAGGAAGTGGTTCTGCAGAAAAGGACCTAGGGGTTACAATGGACGAGAAGCTGGACATGAGTCGACAGTGTGCCCCTCTTGCCAAGAAGACAAACGGCATTTGGGCTGTATAAGTAGGGGCATTGCCAGCAGATCGAGGGACATGATCATTCCCCTCTATTCGGCATTGCTGAGGCCTCATCTGGAGTACTGTGTCCAGTTTTGGGCCCCACGCTACAAGAAGGATGTGGAAACATTGGAAAGAGGGCAACAAAAAATGATTAGGGGGCTGGAGCACATGACTTATGAGGAGAGGCTGAGGGAACTGGGATTGTTTAGTATGCAGAAGAGAAGAATGAGGGGGGATTTGGTAGCTGCTTTCAACTACCTAAAAGGGGGTTCCAAAGAGGATGGACCTAGACCGTTCTCAGTGGTACCTGATGACAGAACAATGAGCAATGGTCTCAAGTTGCAGTGGGGGAGGTTTAAGGTTGGATATTAGGAAAAATCTTTTCACGAGGAGGGTGGTGAAGCACTGGAATGGGTTACCTAGGGAGGTGGCGGAATACCCTTCCTTAGAGGTTTTTAAGGTCAGGCTTGACAAAGCCCTGGCTGGGATGATTTAGTTGGGAATTGGTCCGGCTTTGAGCAGGGGGTTGGACTAGATGACCTCCTGAGGTCCCTTCCAACCCTGATATTCTATGATTCTATGATGACAATTATCAGAGGGGTAGCTGTGTTAGTCTGGATCTGTAAAAGTAGCAAAGAATCCTGTGGCATCTTATAGACTAACAGATGTTTTGGAGCATGAGCTTTCATGGGTGAATATCGACTTCGTCAGATGCATGAAATGGAAATTTTCAGGGGCAGGTATATATTGATTCACCTTACAGTGAATCAATACATTTTGCCCAACAATACTCAAACAGCTTAAAATGCAAGTGTCAGAGAAATTCAGTTGTTATATCAATTTCAGCTTCTCAAAAGAAGCAGCAGTAAAATCATGGATACAGAGGTCTCAGCAGCAGCATTTCAACCTCAAGCAGTGGTCTATGATAACACAGTTTCCCAATTTGCCATATTGAAGAATCAAAGTTAAGAAACCCCAATCCATTGCAAAATTACAGGAGTGGTACATACTCAAGAACAAATTCAGAGCATTTTAAATCAAGAACCATTGACACTTAATACCCTTTTCATTTCCCATACAAAAGGGAGAGAAAACACATTAAGAAATATACTTTAGGGAAATATACTGTCAGGGGGATGACTGAGATAACCTGATAGCTCTTTTTCCACCTCTAATTTGTACATTTCTAAGAGCTTCACATAACTGCAAAAAGACTGAAAACTTGCTTAACATGAGGTAGAGATTTCAACTTACTTGCTGCAACTGCTGTTCACAATACTACTGTAAGTGCTCCGTTGCACAAAAGCTAGAGATGGAGGCGGTGGAGATGGAGAGGCAGGAGTTGGTGAGGTCTGTCGTTGTTTCAAGAAAGCATCTGCGTTGAGGGTTTGCAGAGACAGTTTATAAAGGTTGTCGGTAGCTGGGAAACCAAGCAAAGAAGATCTTATAGTATTCATTTCACCACATAGGCCACTTGTTAGGAGGTTTGTCATCTTTCTGAAGTACTGTAGCTCCTGCTCAAATTCTCAGAAATTTTTACATACATAAATATTGTTACATGAATATATTTGAATGAAATATTCCTATATCAAATTTTCATAGAAAGAAAATGAGAATTAAGTGAAATGAATATCATCCAATATAATGTCACAAAAAGCTGGGCGGAGGAAAGCTGTCTGGAGTTGTACTAGTGACAGAACTTCAGCAAAAACTAATTGTAGTATAGCCTGTAATTCTCTGCTAATAAACTATCAAATCATGGTACTGGCTTTCCCCCATGGAGTCTGTGTAGATTTCAATCAGGTGAAAAGGCTGTTTATCGTTTTTACTAAAACACCAGGTGAACAAACTTTGGTGAAAATAAAGTTTTCCAACAATTTTGCCAGTCAACCTTTCCCACAGTTCTAGTTCTCAGCGCTTTGTTTAAACGCTTTGTTTTTTTTTAAAAAAAATCTCTTAAAGGTTAATTAATGCAGAACAAACATAGCTAGATCCAGAACCAGATTTAGTTTACAACAGGAGGAGATTTCTGAATTATCAGTGAAAAAATTGATGCACATTGCAGCACATGAAGCCCATATTGATATAGTTGCTAATTAAAATTGCTGCAGGACTGCACATCAGACCTATATAGGAATGTCTTTGGCGATATACTTTTGGGATAGTGAATTGGAGCAAAGACAGCAGGTAGTTTATTTACAAAATGAGTTAAAGCAGGAAATGAAAAGCATGGAATGGGTAGAGAAAGGTGTGTCTTTAAACTCGTCTCCATTTCCTCAATTAAAAATCTCCTATTTTCCTCCACTCTATATAGCCTTAGCATCACACTCGACCATAAACTGTTATTCTACCACATCACCTACATCTGACAATCATCACCTCTATACATCCCTGCCTTAGCTCTACCTCTGCTGAAATTTTCATCCATGCCACTTAGCTTCTATCACACTGACCTTTTCCTATGGTCTTCATTAGTGCCTGCTCGCTCAATGCAGAAGGCTGCTGCTTCTCTCTGACACACCTAGGAAGTAGAATCATGTCCATCCTCCCTACTCCAGAACTAAAGCTCCCTGGCTGAAACTCTCAGTCCAGGGAAGATGAATATATAGGGGCAGGAAAACAAAAACCAAAACCAACAAATGCTACTATAATCACTACAAGAGGCATACGTTTACATCCAAAGCAATCTGTGCCAGCAGTGGCAAAGATCTTCCTCAGAAAGTGGAATCAAGCAGGAACTCTGCATTTCACAATTTCCTCCCCTCCACTGTTGGCATAAAGCCAGGTTTGATTGTTTCTCTGGTTTCACACCCTGCCCTGAAGTATCAGTCATCAGTTGGATCCAAACACAGCCCTCTAAGCCTGACTGCCTAACAAATGATTGAGGTGTAGCATTTGGCTTCAAGTTGGAGGGAAAACTGTCCCTGATCCCACCAGAATACTCTCGTCTTGTATTATTCATATCTATAAGCTTTTTTTGGGACACAGCTTGGATAGAATACTCAGGCAAACCTGGTTGGTACTGCAGGGGAGGGGAATAACATTGTAAACCTTTTTAGTAAGCTCTTTGGGAGAGGGACTGCTTCTATTATGTGTGTACAAACCGAGCATGAGGTGGTCTTGGTTCTTACTGGGGGCTCTGGCTGCTACTGAAATGCAAGTAGTAATAGTGAGTAGTTCCGTCTAATAAATGCTCTCTGTTTACTTCAGATGTTCTCATTATTGCTTCCCTAGGATATGCAAATTGGCTAGTTTTAACCTCAGCTGTAATGGACCTGACGAAATGGAGCCCACATTTTAAAAGAATGGTGCATTCTGTTTTCAGACGATCGCCAGTTCTCAGCTTTTGCACCATTCTGCCCATTGCTAAAGAACTGTGGAAATACCAAGTTTCTACTCCTCATTTTCAGACCTCCACACTACCACTAGATTCTATCAAAATGGGGGCCACTACAGAAAAAACAGGAACAGAATTGTGTGGGTAGAGAGAATGGGAAGATTTAAACAAGAATCACAATAAACAGTCCTTGCTGTTTTGCAGAACACTGTAGCCTCCTGTTGTACAGTAACTGTACTTACAGCTGCCTGCTTTGTGAAGTGGCACCGAGTCCCACTCTGGTGGTGGAGAATCTTTTTCCCCTTCTGAACTGCTGGTATTGCCTAATTCCTGTCCAGAGCCACTTGTGGGAAATTTTGCTAGTGCTGATGGCCTGCTGTCCATTAACTTATTGTTTGGACCTGTACAAAAAAACAGAGCAAGCCACAGCCATTAAGAGATGCACTTCTTTCTCCTTGTGCAGAGATCTAGAAGCTAGAACTCTAAAAACTGAAAATTTTAAAAAACTACTTGTGTATTTTAACAAAAATCCTCCAAACTCCAAAATACTTGTTTAAGAGCAACTGGTATATTGTACCTCTTGTTTTCGGGAGGTTTCTTGATTTGGACCCATTTGTCAGCATGTGCTGAAGAGACATCTTGGATGAAAAGATTTTGCGCTGTTTATTTTCCAGTGGGGGAGTATATGGCAACTCCAAGGAACTAAAGTGAAAACATGAACACAGATTTATTCGTTGTTGCTGAGTGAAGTATTGCAGAAGAGTTTCATGTATATACACGTAGTGTAGTTTTATACAAGTCTGGTCTTCTCCGATTTGCCTCATTACTCCCCTGATTTTAGTCCATCCTGACTGCAGCTGCCAAGATGATCTGTTCCTACTGCTCTAAGTCTCCTCTTCTCTTTGAATTTCTGCATTGGCCTTCCTTGTTTATGTCAAGCTTCTCCTCCCATTCAAAGTTCTCCATAACTGTAAGTCTGCCTTTGTTTACATCTCTGCCCTCATCTCTTACATCCCACTGCACTGTCACGCACCCAGATCCCTGGGTGCCTTATCACCCCATCTGTCTCCTCCTTCAAACTCTATCTCTATACCTTTTATGCTGCGGCCCCTTAGACTTATTATGGCCTCTAAACTAACCCACAACTTCAAGAACCCAGTGATTTTTTTCCACACTGGAGCTTTCTGATGGTACAAAACTGTCACCGCTAGGTAGGGGATGAGCTGTGACTGCCCTTCTTCTCCTTTTTCTATTCTTACTAGCTCAAACATTCCTGCCACTCCCATCATCCCATCTCAACTCCCAGTTAAACATTAAAAAACAACAAAACTGTTGCAACCAATAGCAAGCTCATTTGCCTGTATATTTTATTCTTAATCCCCAACCATTCGGACTGTAAACTCTTCAGGACAGGGAGAGTCAAACCCAACACAATTCTCAGTATAGCCTTTGGATGCGGTCATAATGTAAGTGTTTATTAATAAATACCCATCTATTATTTGGAAAGCAAACAAAATATGATTGTGGTAAAAGAAAGAGGGGAGACTATATAAAGCAGCATTTTCAGAAGTAGTCTGAAGGAAAAGTGTATACACTCACTCTAGATTTCTGCTAGTCTAGTATTTATTTGCCACAACCCCTGCGGGAACACACAAATTAATATTCTGTGTTTCATCTATTATGCAATTCAGAGGTGTGGCATTTGTGATTTTATAAAACTCCCCAGTCAGCAGAGTCAGAAAGAAGTGGGTGCAGTAAGACTAAACCTCCGTTGGCACAGATGATGCAGAGGCACAGCAAAAATCATTCTAGCACCAGACAAGAGGAAGAGGTAGCAGTGACTATAATTCCACCAAGAGTTTCTGATATCAACCACAGGTGTGACCCGTGTACTTTATTATGTAGTTGCAACACTTGATGGAATGTTGGCCATATCGTTTTTTCTACATGAAGTTTATTACCAAAAGCGTCACATTAGTGCAGTTGATTCACTGCTCAAGATCTAGCATGTATCTCAATGATGCACAGCATTCCTGGCAGATGTTTCCTTACATTTACAAAACAGATATTCTCCAACATCAGGAAGGAAGACAAGTAAGGTTAGCCGCTGCTACAAGTAGGATTTTCTGAGCAGGCTGGCAGCCCAAAGCCTTGAAGATCACAGAAAGCTCCACCTTCACATTTCCCTTCAAGAATAAAGCCTTCCTACTAGGAGGAGATCCTTATAATTATGCTCACCTTGATTTCACATCTGCTGGAATTTCTTTCTTGATATTTGATAGTTTTTTCCCTCTCTGTTTTATTTGGAATATTTCACTTTCATGCTTTTCGGGCATGGCTTGTTTTCCCTTTTGCTTTTCTGGTTCCTACAAAAGCCAACACACAGTAACACAGAAGACATTAAGAACAGTAACTGAAGGATTCTGTTTCAATAAAAACCAGAGAGAGAAAGTGGCATCAGCAATTGTGAGCAATTTGCATAATGGATGATAACATTTCAACACTCAATAGTGACCATGCCCCTCCATCCCGAAAGTGATGCCTATCAAAAGGTGGTTGACTTTCCTAGAGGATTTCGGTCTCTGCTTATCCACAGAAACAGTACAAGATAGGCAGCAGCAGTACGAACTTCCTCAGATTACCCTACTACTGTGCTTCAAACCTGATTTTGGGGGGCTATTGTAGGAACATGAGGGTAGCTACAACTCCATGTTCATTCAGACCTTTGGTGAGACTGTTAAAAAGGATGCTGGTTATGTACTTTGGACGGAGATGGACAAGTCAGTTTGTATAGGTCACTGATCAGTCAGAGGATGGTAACTTTCTGTCATTGATGACCTGGGCTGCATTTGACAGACAACCCAAAACTGAAGTGGTTCCATATCTCAACTAGACAAGATGCTTTTAAGCAAAGAAATAGCAAGTTCAAGCAACTTCACCATTTGAGTTATTTCTTCTCTTTCATTTTACGGACCCTCTGTGCTTTATGACTTAGGTGATATAAATTACACTGTCAAATTAATGACTAACCATCTTGCAAAGCAGAAACTGATCAAACCAAATCCTAAATATTTTAACATGTATTTAACCAGTTTTGCTTTCAAAACAGCAGGATTCTTGCTGCAACAAATTCATCACATTAAAAACATGCCCAAAATTTGGCTCCGGCTTTCTGTTCTCCCCAATTAGTTTTATTTTGGTTTCATAATGCATGTTTTGAGACAAAACCATTATCATGACCATTTGACCAATATACCAGTGGTTGAGACGCTGTAGCTGATTACCAAGCATCATTTAGTCCTATGAGTGAAACAAGTTAGCAACGCAAGCACGTTTTAGTTCTCTTTTCTATAAGGGAAGAATCCCTATATTTCTCAGAGAGATTTGGAAACAGGCTGCTTATTACTATTCTTGGCACCAGCGAACACAGTATAAGTAGCAGCTCTCACTGTAAATGAATGTGTCTCAAAAGCAAAGCCATGCTTTCTACTTAGGTGAGCCACCACGTATCTGAGAAAAGTACCCTTCCCTCTCTAACGGCTCTGTACCTCCTTCAGTAGCGGTTCTGTGTCTGGATTGGAGGTTTCTGTGGTGGTTGAAGAACTGTCATCATCTGCCAAAGAATCTTTCAGTTCATCCTCCTGTTGCTTTCCCTTTCCTCTTCTCTCCTTTTCCTCCCTCTTCTTCTGTGGTTTAGATTTGCGCTGAAACGGTTTCCCTTTCCCTAGGGAGATAAGGGCAGCTCCAGATTATTAGCAGCTGTGCTCCAAGACTGGAAGTGTTTTGCACCACTTTGTGCACCGAAAAACAATCCATCACTAAGCCTCCCAAGCCAGCTGCAGCTCTTAGTTCACGGAGAAATGGACTGCCATAGCATTTGCATCTTTTTTCTCATATGGTGGTTAAAAGTGCAACTTCAGACTTTTGCTGATATGTCTTTATACCACTTCACTTCATCTAAACAAGTCATGTCAAACCTAAAGGACTCTGACCAATACTAACACTCATACATTTACTCCCGCAGATCCTACCAACATTATCCACCTTCCACAGACACTGGCCACTTAGGCATACATAGTTCTCCTCTGTGACTCTCTGCTACCATGTGACTGGAGTTCTGTTTGAATGTTCAGTATTAGAAATTTCACCATGTAAAACTGATTTTGACAACAGTCACTTCAGAAACCACTGTGAATGTTTTATCACCCTAACAGACAAATGAGAAATGGAACTGCTCTGCAGACTTCCGTTGTGCATTTTTTGTTTGTTTGAGAACAGCAGTAATTTGATGGAGAGTATTTACAAATATTACAAGGTTCTAATGAGAGGATGTAACAAGTATGCCGGGGGATACAGATTAAACATCAATCTGCCTTCAGCATATTTTGTTCTCTCCATGTTAAATTTTAATACTTAAAACTAAATTTGATGTCCTACATTTTAAGCCCAAATGTTTTGAATGTTACTACAGGCCAAAACAGGAAAAATGTGTTAAAAAAATCCATAGACTTATCTATAAAGTTAGTTGTAACAGTTAAGATCACCCACCAGTCTCTACAACAAATGTATATATATAGAGGAGCGAATTACATTTAAATATACTTATTTCTTTTTGGTTTCTCTCAATTTCAGATTGAAGGTGCCTGAGCTCAGGGAAACTTACTGGGGGGATAGATTCAAAGGAGCATCATCTACAGATCTACCAAAATCCTGCCAGACCTCTTGGTAGACAAAATACTATGGTATGTCTTCGACTCTTGGGCAAGGGAAATGAGTTAACATCATAAAGAGCATCAATATGGAGCAACTTTAAAAACAAAAACAAACAAATCCACACCTGTTGCTAAACACCTTCATCCTGATCTATAGGCTTCTCTTGCCATTACCTCTAGTTATTCCCTTACTACTTTCTTCCAGCCATCCACTACAATACCTTTTAATAACATCCTTCTCAGATGCTGGCTTTAAGACTAAATGCATTCACTTATAAGCCATATTGTCTACATACTGCTGTTTTGTTTTTTAATATTTTGAGAGAAGACCAAATTCAGCTCTAGTAAATGAGTGCAATTTCAATTGAGATTTGTGTCTGCTTATGTTGGAACCGAATCTGATTCATAATGGTTGTTGCCATATTTCATTGTGTAAAACTTTTTGGAATAAAAGGTTACATGAAAAATGCTACACAAAATAAGGTTCTGACCCTGAAGACACTTAGTTGTGAAGAGAGCCCCATTGTGCAAAGCTGTACCCGCACAGTCTGTACCTATAACCTAAACTTCTATTTTTCTGGGTATAAAAGTTAACAAACACTGCAAAAATTCATTTTCAATTCACTTCGTCTGAGAAGCTATTACTCCTAACATTAAATTGTAAAATAGTTAGTAGAAACCTTCACGAAATATATTAAAACATTTTTGCAAACCTAATGATTGACTTCTCCTCCTCCTAGATCTGGCTATTCATTATCACAATTGAGAAGGTTGAAAAAACCACAAAGTTACACATCAAGCAAGGTTCATTCTAGCATCCAACAATGGCTGGAAGAAAACAGTCTAGTTTAAAAAATTACATTTCTCTCAGGAAATTTCCCCTTGCTTTTATTAGTTACTAATATTGGGGGGAAAAAGTCTCATTTTTTAGTTATATCTCTAGACAAAGTTTTGTCAAAGGCACAAACTAAATAAGGACAGATTTTAAAGGTATTCTGATGTCTAAAGATCCATATAGGTGCTTCTGAAAATCAAACTAGGTAGCTAACTTCATATTTAGGAACCTAAATACCATTAAAAGCCTGGCTCATGTTATCAGTGTCTCCTGTTCAGGAAAACGTTAATGTAAAAAATAGAAAAGTTGGTAGGGGTACTAAAGATCAGGTGTATATGAAACCACCTTGAACTTTTGTGTTTTTAAAAGTAGATTTCAAGTTGATTGTGCTTCTTTAACAGATGTACATTAACTAACGAAATCTCTATTGATTTGTTACAAGAGACCTTGTTAAATGGGTAATTTAAATAGCTAGGTCAAATTTGGCCCAAAATTTAGGTTTTGTAAAGATAGACATACTTATCAAACCTTAGAGTAATTGATTTAAAACTTAGCAAACCTTAGATGACTTGAAATATTTTCATGAAATGAAAAAATGTTGACTGTAAACAATACACCGCTACCCTAATATAACACGGTCATGGGGAGCCAAAAATCCCTAGTGCGTTATAAGTGAAACGCCGTTATATCGGTGTAGTGGTGGCAGGGCTGCAGCAGTGATTTGGGGAGCCCCAGGCCCTTTAAATTGCTGGCGGAGCCCTGCTGACGCAGCCCCGAGGTAGCAGCGGCAGGGCTCCAGCGGTGAATTAAAGGGCTCGGGGCTCTCTGCAGCAGCCCATGGACCTTTAAATCGCCAGCCCAGCCCCAGCGCCGCAGCCCTGGGGTAGCAGCAGCAGGGCTCCGGCGGTGACTTAAAGGGCCTGGGGCTCCCCACAGGAGCAAGAGCCCCGGACGCTTTAAAGCGCCACTGGAGCCCTGCTGCTACCGCACTATATGTGAACCCGTGTTATATCGGGTCGCGTTACAGCGGGGTAGCAGTGTACTTTTAACAAAAATAACCCTTGTACTGTTTGCTTCATTGTGTTACGGCACAAGAATTTGAAACTGGGAAAGTCTATTCACCAGATAAATGTTTAAAAATTCCATTCATTTTTATAGTAAATTATTAGTAGGGTAGGTAAGTATGCAGTGGCCACGGTGGCCCCAGGATATTAGAGACACAAGTTAGGTGAGTTAATATCTTTTATTGGACCAACTTATTATGGCTTATCCACTAACCCCCACTTTTTGTCCTATGACTCCAGAGGTCTTAACAGGCCACTCTATCTTGAATGGTCCATTACAATATAAGTAATAATTACTTATGCTAAACAATCTGTTCAACCTTGCAGTTCTGCTGTGAGGTTGGGAGTTCCTTTCCCAGACCTGAAGAAGAGCTCTGAGTGGCTCCAAAGCATGTTTCTTTCAACAGCAGAAGCTGGTACAATAAAAGACATTACCTCACCTACCTTCTCTCTCTAGGATAAGTAAGGAAATTTGTTTAATACACATTTTCACTCTGATAATGCTCTCTAAAATACTGTAAGACCCCTTAAGAGTCTGGTTCCTCTATAATGGAACTAATTTCTCTATTCTGATATTTTTTTTTCCATGTTAGACCACCACATTCTGGATACAACAGTATTTGATCAATCCTACATAAACATTTGAACAAAATCAAACATTCAAAAAGTTGCTGTCAAACTGCATCTTTCATACTAATAAACTCAGTGAACTATTAAAAAAAATAATAATCAGGATTTCCCAAAGCAACACGTTTTCATGGGTGCTGACCAATCAGAATCTAGTTCCATCAGCCTGACGTGTCTGTTCTAACATTCCTAAGCTTTCACATATAGAGAAGTTATATAAGGTATAATCTCTCGAAATTATACTTATGACAAAAAAAATCCTGTATTTTTTCTTGTGCAATTTCATATAACAGAATCAGACAAGGTCCTGATAGTTCACAAACAAACTTCAGACTTTGAGAGTGTACTATCACTGAAGGACTAGTTTATAGACTGAGAAACAGCTGCCGCAAGACTTTACAGAAGTGATACTCCTTAGCTAGATACCATGGCACAAATTTTATCTCATAAGAGGCTGATTATGCAAATATTTGGGTATATGCATAGTTACATGCACAACTGCTTGAAGAATCGGGCCCCAATTTTTTAAAATCCAAGCCCTAATGGATGAAGCAAATATCTCAATGAAGAAATTTTAAAAAGTGTATTACAGAAAGATTGGAAATGGACAAGTTTTATTATGTATTGCACTGAGTATTCAAATTGTATAACTCAAAACTGTATAGTAAATATTAGTTTTGTGTAGACTTTTCTAAGGATGAAGGGCTTTTTATATATAAATGCATTTTGTTGGTTTGGGAAGATGAAAAGTTAACACCATAAAACTGCTTGTCTGAAAGCAGAGAAAAAAAATAAAAGCATCCATTGTAGCCTCACTCTCAAACAGAAATGACCAACGCTACTAAAGGGATTTTTTTTTATAGAAGTACAGACTTATCTGAAGGTGTTTAGAATTAGGAAAAAGTTACAAGAGAAAAAATGGACATGTGTCTTATAAATAATTCATTAGGAGTTATGTGAAATGTTCTAACTTCATTTAGACTTCTGCTGAAACTGTTAGACAACAAACTAGCAAGTGATTACGCAGTGCATACTGCTTGAAAAATGGGTAAATAAAAACTTTATAACCAGCACTCACAATATTTAGGAACAACTATTTTCATCCTGAACATGTTAAGATAATCTTCCAATATACAAATTGCTGAGAATTGTTCCAACCAGGAACCAGATATGAAAATGGTAGTTAAGTCATACTAGCCATTCATTTGTTAAAAAAGACAACAATTTTGTTTCCAAGTCTTAAGAAATAAAAAGTATAGTCTCCATAGTTCCACTAGACCCTGATACTGCTGGAATCCTAGATGCATCTCATTCATAAGCACAGCCAAAACTTTGCATCCAGCAGGAATATTTAATACCATCTGTTCATAACAATGTTGTGTTACTCTGCTGTATTTTTTAATGATTACAATACAAGTTTAAATTGCTTTATCTGTTGTGATTACACAGTCATTTTAGGGTTTCTAACCGTATCCTCTGTTCTCTTCCCCCACCAATATCCATCTCCAATGAATTTTATATAGCGTGTAGGAAAGGCATCAGCAATATTCCATGTAAACAACACTGCCTAAATGAGTCCCACCTCCCAAAAAAACCCCAAACCAAACAAACAACTAAAAAGAATACTAGATTTAAATTTGTAACTAGGGTGACCCATCAGAGATGTGTGTGTTAGACTCAACAGGCTAATTAGAAAACAGTTTTGGACAATCAGTGTAATCAAAAGCTACACTAACGAAATATTTACAGCATGAGGATAAATTTCTAATAATAATCTCAAAATCTGTTTTGAAAATTGTCTAAAATCTAAAACACATGAGGTATGTACTTCAAGAGCATTTGAAAAATCAAAAGGTGCACATAAAAACAACTCCACAAGCACCCTGGCTTCAAGATTAACACACTTTATAAAAATTAAAATAAAGCAGGTGCCATTTATTAACTTGTTGACCTCCTAACATTAAGGACTTTCTGTCACAACTGCAGGTGCTAGGCATGAAGAATTCCATTGTGATAGTACTGTATTGATTCACTATTCTCCACTTTTCAGTTTTCATAATAAACTAGGGAAACCACCCCCCTTTCCCAAAACTAACTGTAGGCTAAAAGGGCTGAAGCCAGAAGAATAGTAATTTACAAAGATTTCTAAATATATATATATATATATATATATATATATATATATATATATATATATATATATATATACATATATATATATATATATATATATACATATATATATATATATACACACACACACACACACACACACACACAGACACCTGTTTTCAGTACAAACCTATGTCATATAAAACTTGCAAAAGAAAGTTTATCCAATGTTGAATGGACAATTCCAGAATTATCAAATGACAGAAAGGAAGTGTATAAACCCTACTCAGGATCATGCATGAAGCTCTGGTACAGCTGTGAAGTTAGCAGCTTACAACACTATGAAACTGTAACCTTTACATTTACTGGCTCAAAGCTCACTCTGTGGCTGTCATAATGTGCCACCCGTATTAAGCAAAGCAGAGTTGTATTACCTTTGTTTTTTGTTACTGGAGATGGAGGCTGCTCTGTAAACACATCTGGGGACAGGGACTCTGGGTGGTCAAACTCTTTGTCCATAGTTTCTATCAGACCAGCGATATCTGAATCCTCTGAGCTGTGCCTTGTGTTGCTGGTACATTCTGAGTGTGAAGGGTTAAGAAGTGGTGATTGTGGCAAAGAACTTTCAGTCTGTTGCTCTTGCTGCTGAGGCACTGTTGGTGTTGGCTGTTGTGAATGCTGCTCTAAGAGAACTTGAGCATGTTGCTGGTTTGTTTGCTGGTTCTGCTTTGCCCCCCTGGATCTTCTGCCTGCTGTATGATTCTGAGCTATAACACCTGAATCCAGGATAAGGGAACCTCCTCTGTTAGATGACTGCATGGAAGCTGTCTGTAGGGAAGTCCTGCTAGCAACATTTGAATTGTTTTTAGATTTGACATTTTCAATATCAGCTGAATTTCTATTGCTGTGCAGATGTGCTGTTGGATTGCATTGCTTGTGACTTCCTGCACTGGATCGTGATGAGGAACCACCTGCTACATAGATTCCTCTGGAGGAACTGTGATTAGAGTCCGATCCAGGTGCATTCAAGCTGGAAGAAGAGCAAGTGTGTTCAAATATACAGTAAGTGTATATTCCTCTACATAAGAAGAGTTATTACATCAATTAGTAATCCTGAACTACACAGTTCTTGGCTTATTTATCACAGAAATGTAACATGAAAACTCCCTTAAAGCTCAAGTGACAAGTCAGTAATACTTAATATCCATTATTCACTTATTTACATTTGTGGACAAATCACAGCAACAACACATAGTACATGTGAGAAGGAATACTGGTGTGGGGAGTTTCTTTTTCAAATAAAGCCCTAGGAGGCCCGGGGTAGTCTATTTTTTGTAAAGGTATAGTCAAGGTCCAGACTCCAGAGAAACATTTTTCACATTGCAACAAGAAGTTGTAGTAAATGAAAAGATTTCACAGTCTGTTCAAAAGTATCTGGCAGTCCAGATTTCAGCCACGGCCCACCTATTGACTACCTCTGCCCTAGGCAGAGAGCCTTAAGGAGAGACACTCTTGCCCCAGTCTGTTGCATTATACACTTTCTGTTTTTCTAACAGGTAGTATGTAATTTACTAAGTTGATTTTCACAAAAAAGTAGGAATTCCTCCACCCTCCCCACACTATTTGGATGCCCTCTTAAGTTATTGCTAAATTACCAGCCCCTTTTGTTAGGAGGGTGACCCTGATTAGTCTCCTGTACTATGAAGAAATGTTCCTTTCCAAGTGGCCTTATTCAAATGTGTGTACACTTACTTTCCGTCAGATGAAATTCCAACTATTCTCCTGAGATCAAATGGCCTTCCCATATCAAAGGGCGGGTTTGATGCCTCAAAGGACAGGTGCCTCCTGAATGGCTCCCAAATTCCTTGAGCATCTAAATATGCTGTTCCAATTACCAAGAGAAAGAGTACACTACAGGGAATAGAAGTAAAAAAAAGCATTGATTTTGTTGTCATCGGGTTAGGGGTGATGAGCCTGAATGCAACAAGACAAAGAAGATGCATCTTCTGCCAACAAATCAAAAGTAAAAGGTGAACAGTACCCAAAAAAGCAATTTTATATGTTGCTCTAAAGAGCAAAATCCCAGCATAACACATACACCTATTTAACCCCTCAATGTACACATATTATTATGGGATTTACAATTAAAGTGCAAAGACAAGATATACATATGATCCCCAAACCAAAAAGCTATGGAAAAAGGTTTCTGAAGCAGAAGTTAACTTGTTTCAAATCAGCATGGTCTCGTCTCCTTCTTCCAAATTTTTGACAGCTTCTTGATATTTCCATTGAGTGAAATGAAGTACCAATTCACAAAAAAGTTTTTCACAAAGATGCAATAAAAGAGTTAAGGAAAACAGATTAATCAAACAACAACAACAGGGAAACATCTTCAGATAAATTCATCAATATTCTATACAAGAGGGAAGAATTTTGGCCTTAGCTACTGTTTCCTGTCAAAACCACACTTTCAATGGAGGAAGAGTGAGAGCGATGAGGGGAGGTGAACAGGTTAGCATCTGATTTAATGCACAGAAAACTGAAGAAATTTTAATTCTTGGGTAAAAATGCCATTGTGTAATTAAAATATACTAGATGGACTAAAATATTGTCAACAGATTTAGTGTGCAAACTAAAAGTACTATTGAATACACACAGCAAGTGATTGTACTGAGAGAAAAAAAGTGTGTTTGTGTGTTTATATAACACACTGTTGCTTGAGTAAAAAAAAGTTCTCTTCTGTTTCCATCATTCAGTTCTTATTTTTACAGTTTTACTGTTGATATTTTAGCTATACTCAGTCATTAGTGTTTCAATACAGTGAAATTGCAAAACAAATTTATTTTCATTTCTGTTTGTAATTACAATATAAGGAATATAGTGAGAAATGGGGGAGGTACTGGACTGAAAGTCAAGAGACCCAGGTTCCACACCCAGCTTTGCCACCGATCTGAGTTGTGACCTTGAGCAACTTACTTCACCTCTGTGTGCACCTCTCTCTCCCGCTACATTCTTTGTTTTATCTATTTAGATTATAAGCTCTTCCTGGAAGGGACTATTTCACTACGTGTCTGTATGCTGCCTAGCAAAATGTGCTTTGTTGTCCGGTGTATACATTTGCTATTACGTAACTTCACTAACTGATGATACTCTATTTTAAATGTTTTACATATGACTCAACAATGCCCTCCAGGTTCTCAGAAATTCCATTATTAGTATCACCAGTTGTCTATCACATATGAAGATGGTAGCAGAATTAAATCATTCAAAAGGCATTTGCAGCTGAACTCATCTAAGTCACTGTTTCATATCTCCCTAAGGTGCTGCACTGTGGAAGAGCGACTTCTCATCTCCAAAAGAAGCCATGTTTAACAACGTTGCCTCAATTCCTAACTTATCACAGAATCCTAGAATATTAGGGTTGGAAGGGATCTCAGATGGTCATCTAGTCCAACTCCCTGCTCAAAGCAGGACCAATCCCCAACTTGGTTCAAGTCTGGCTTAGTTACAGCTATAAACAACCACACATCACCATGGTTAATAGGAGTGCAATATTTGATCTTAGCAAAGATGTTCTGGGCAAACATATGCTGTATTTTGCACTAGTTTTTCACAGACAGTTAGAATTCCCAATGTCATGGTGTTGGCACAAAATCCACAGTAGTTTGCACCTGTTTGTTCTTAACTTCATCTTACCATAATACATTTTACATCAATTACCAATTGCACTGTATACAAAATGTATCCTAAATTATACTAAAATCAAAGCATCTACCCTTTGTATTTTGTATTCAAACTCAGACAACTCCATGTACATTATGCAGGTACAAGCAACTCATACCTCATTATTCCTGAGATGATTATGTACAGTGCCAGCTCCCAGCTGGGTCTGGGCAGGGCTTCTGCACATGTTGCTAACATATGATATGGAAGAGATGCATTCAACACAAATATAAATTCAGAACCTCCTGCTGTAATGAACTTCAGTTCACGAATGACTCTGGAAGCAGTGAAATCTGGTGTAAACCTGAAAAAGTAAATGCAGATTGTTACACCTGTCCATATTTTAAGACTAAATCCAGTAAGACAGTTTTAAGTTCTAAATAATTTGCATTATTCATCCTTTTCATATTTTAAAAAGATAATAGCGACTGCAATGGCTGTAACTTGAGGAGGTTTTTGCTGAAACTGACTGAATCAGTAGGATGATCACTAGTCTCCCAGACACCTTAGCCAAACAGTACCTATGGCTATAATTCAAATAACTTAAAAGACAATGAAATCAGTCTCTAAGTACATACATAGAACGAATGTATTCTGTAAGAGAGAAGGCCTAGAATTAAGCCAATACCAGAGGGCAGATTTATCTAGCAGATGAAGCCAACTAGATACAATGGTTGGAATTAAATTTGGACCCATTTTTTTCATTAAGAAAAAAAAAATCAAACTAAAAATCAAACTAAAATTATGCAAAAAATGCAAAATTTAAGAGCGACAGTAATTAAGCAATGAAACAGATTACCAAGAAAAGTGGAAACTTCATCTTCAAGTCAAGACTGAATATCTTTCTAGAAAGCTATGCTGTAGTCTCATCACTAATTGTTGAGCTTTATGCAGGTATTAATGGGTGAAATTCTGTGGCCTGTGTCACATAGCAGGCCAGACTAGTTAATTAAAATGCTCCTTTACAGTCTTAAATGTTATGAATTTTTAGTAAAGGCTAATCAATTAGTATACAAAAGAGGCATTAAATACAACCAGGGCCCAAAGATCATTTCTGGAGCAGAGGGGTCCTTTCTGTAGCCAATTCTTGATTAAAACACCCACTACAATTTCAGTCAGTGCAGCATACACAAAGCCTGCAGGGTTAAAATGCTGTACATTATGATAGGGTCGCTCATAATACACAGAGGGATCCTTTTCAGTACACACTGCAATTAACCACAAGGATATGTTCATCTATGTCTATATTCTACGATATCCTGAATGAAGTTGTCTTAATATGCCTCTGTTTATACAGTTCCAAATTTACAGCAAACTGTTTTATGACCAGTAAATACAACACTGTACTCAGCTGTGAAATCTCTTTAATAGGTTCTTACAAACAAAGTTTGTTCCACTTTTAGAAAGGAAAGGAAGTTTCACAATTTTTGTTCGTACAGAAGAAAATTAAGCAACTCAAAAAGTTTAAATGAAAAAAAGGATTTAATCAACACCGATTTCTTACTGAGTAAAGCTTTGTACATACATTTTCTAATGCAAGAGTATTCTCAAATGATCTACATGAGGAAAATGGCCTCACTCTTCAACAATGTACTTACAATATAACAATGTCTTTAGAGGCATTGGCACTTAGTGCAAACTCTTGACAGTTAACAACTTTAAATCCATATCCTTCACATGTATATCCGCTGATTTCCATGGACTTCACATTAATCTGAAGCTGTCCTGTGTTCTCCACTTTGAATGTTCTTTTCAGTGTGAAATTTGGTTCTTTTAATTTCATTTCTAAAAAGATATAGAACAAAGCAATTAGGACTGTGTTAAGTCACTACAGTGCAGTAAATTCATTATCTACAAAAAATGCTTGCAAAGTTCTGTTAGTACCATCCTCACTTTAAGCCCAACAGAGATACCAGGAAATACATGCATCAGGGAAGTGGTGGGTGGTCGAAGTGCTGACCTTTGGACAAGATGTTAAAACAGAGGTCTCTGCAAGCAGTGTCAGATGGTTATCAAGTAGAATGGTTTTTGTCCAATTCCAGAGCATTCTATTCCCTCACAAAAAACCTGGAGAAAGCTAATCTATTGAGACTAATATTGCTTATAACCCGTCCCCCATCTGTGTAGTGGTGTAAACTATTGTTCACTGCATCTACTTTGCTTCTGTACACAGTTCCTGTACTAGCAGCATTTAACTGAAGGTTGTAAACATTACTTTCAGATAGCATGTGTAGTATTATCTGTACTCTAACACTAAATTCTTTTCTATCCTGAAAATAAAGCTCATGGATGACATCAAAGACATCAAAGTCAGCATTATTAAGAGGAATATCGCCTTTTAAGAATTTACACTGCTAGTGGAAAACCAATGTGAGGCATGTTTAGAGGTAGGATCTGAGTTTTGAACTTCAACTGAGTTTTCTACACATCACTCAATGGAGAAGGATTTTCATGACCATCCATCAAGAAATACTATGGATCTCTGCCAAAGGCTGAGAGACAAATCTTCTTGAATAGTTCTTCAGCCCCAATTCCTCTACCCTCTCCCTTCCCTGCCCCCTACACAAATTGTTCGCGTGGAGGGTTGCTAAAGGATTCAGGAAGACAGAGGGCTGGTTGCTGCCTTGGTTCACCTATTCTCCGATTGAGAGATCCAGGGCCATTGTAGAGGGTTTTCTGTTACTTTTGTCTGTTTTCATTCTTTTTCTCTTAAAAATTGAGGTTATATAGTCTCTAGTATCCATCACTTTAAACTAAAGTAACATTGGACAGACCTTTATCTGTATGTTTACATTTCTTAATCAATCTGTTCACAATGGCCAAATGCTGAAGACACTATGAAAATAAAAAATTTTGTTCAGAAATATTGCTTGTATATTGAAATACAGTATTTGTCAAGGTACATCAGCCACATATTCACACATTTTACATATTTGTAGAGATTCATTTCATCTAGGCGTTATAAAACAGGAAAGTGGTATTTTCTAGTTACTGCAGATATTCGTAGTTGTATACATCAGATGTCATGAGATTTTCTGTTCAGTGTAATAGGTCTTCATAGAATACTCACTTTCTGAACAGTCTTTTAATGATGATTCAGTGATCTTAAAACGTAATGAACTTCCTGGACCTGGAGGCTTGCCTGCAACCCTGAGGCTTTCAGTTGTTCCTTGGCCTTGTACCATTATAGCATCTATTACAGTCAAATTATTTCTGTATAAAGAGAAGAGGGGAAAGAAGAAACTTTTAGCAAAATAAATATGCACTCCATTGCTCTCTCAAACATGTTCACAAACTATATTACATTACCTCCCAATCCTAGAACAGTTTTATGTGTATGAGTAATCTCACTCACAATTCCCATGCAAAGTAAGTGTTTGCAGGTTAAGGGCTGCAGTAACCAACACAACGCATACTAAGCTTTAGTGAAGAAACTCATGATTTAGTTATAAAATTTTATCAACAACACTTAGAACTGCAAATCTCCTACATGCTTCTTTCAAACAGTAAACACACTTCTTTAAACTCTCGACTTCTCACAGCAAGAATATTTTAGGAAAAATAGTGTTTGACAAGTCCCTACTTTCAATACAGAAAGTATAGAACAGGGGTCGGCAACCTTTCAGAAGTGGTGTGCCGAGTTTTCATTTATTCACTCTAATTTAAGGTTTCGCGAGCCGGTAATACATTTTAATGCTTTTTTAGCAGGTCTCTCTCTACAAGCCTATATATAACAAACTAGTGTTGTATTGTAAAATAAACAAGGTTTTCAAAACGTTTAAGCAGCTTCATTTAAAATTAAATTAAAATGTTGATCTTACACCACCAGCCCGCTCAGCCTACTGCTGGTCTGGGGTTCTGTTCACCTCAGTCGGCAGTGGGCTGAGTGGGGCCTGAATCTGGGACCCCAGCTGGGAAGGGTCTGACAGCCAGAACCCCCGACCGGCAGCGGGCTGTGCAGGGCCAGCAGCAGGGACCCCAGACCGGCTGTGGGCTGAGCAGCTCAGCCCACTGCCACTCAGGGGTATCAGGACCCGCTCAGCCCACTGCCGGTCTGGGGTCCCGGCCCTGCCCACATACAGTGGATACCTAACTTCTCCCTGGTTCTGGCCCATTCTCTTCCCTTCTCTGCACTGAGCTGAGTGTGGGAGTGCACTGAGCACAGGGCTGGGGGTGAAGGGTCTGGCCAGGAGCTAGAATGAAGGAGGGGGCTCAGGGTTGGGGCAGGAGTTTTTGGTGTGGGGGCACTTACCTGGGCAGCTCCCATTTGGTGTGAGGGGTGCAGGTGGGAATGTGACTCCCGTTTGGTGCTCAGGGTGGGGGTGGGGATGGGGATGGGGATGTGCGGGGTGCATGGGATGTGGGGGGGGGGGTTGGGTATGTGTGGGGGTGCCAGAGTCAGGGCTGGGGTTCGAGTGGTAGAGGGCTCAGGGCAGGGGCCTGGGGGTGTGTGTGTGTGTGGGGGGGTCAGGACTCAGGGCAGAGGGCTGGGTGACTGCCCCCCCCAGAATCCCCAACCCCACCGCTCCTTGTCCCCTGACTGCCCCCCTAGGATCCTACCCCATGCCTGTCCCCTGACTGCCCTAACCCTTATCCACACCTCCGCACCCAGACAGACCCCCTGGACTCCCATGCCCCATCCAACTGCTCCCCACCCCCTGACAGGACCCCCTAGAACTCTGGACCCATCCAGCCCCCCCCTGCTCTCTACCTGCCCCAACTCCTCTCCACACCCCTGCCTCCTGACAGGACCCCCAGAACTCCCGACTCATCCAACCCCCCCGAGCTCCTTGTCCCCTGACCATCCCCTCCAGAGATCCCCCCCACCATAACTGCTCCCCCAGGACCCTCCTTGCTCCCTGTTCCCTGACTGCCCTGACCCCTATCCACCCCCCAACAGACCCCGGGACTCCCATGACCCATCCAACCGCCCCCCTGCTCCCTGACTGCCCCCTCCAGAGACCTCCGCCCCTAACCACCCCCCCGGGATCCCACCCTGCTCCCTGTCCCTTGACTGCCCCCGCCTGGCCCTCTTACCATGAGACTCCCCGCTCATCCGGAGCCCTGCCGCCGCCACGTGCGCAGCCCTGCTCCACCTCACCCCTCAGAGCGCTGTGCGAGTGGCGGCAGGACTCCGGATGAGCGGGGAGCCAAACGCTGCCCTGCGGGAGTGCGCAGCCCCAGCCCCAGCCCCAGCCCCAGCCCCAGCCCCAGCCCCAGCCCCCAGAGCGCCGCGCGCGCGGTGGAAGGGCTCTTGGGGGAGGCGGGGAAGGGGCTGGCGGCTTGCTGCGCTCAGGTCAGCGCTCCAGCCTGGGACCGCGGACCCCGCGGCTTGCTGTGTTGGCAGGATTTTTAATGGCACACGGAGTCCCAGCAGGCAGCCGCGTGCCATTAAAAATTGGCACGCGTGCCATCTTTTGCACGTGTGCCATAGGTTGACCAACCCCTGGTATAGATGAACTTGAAAAGAATCTAAACATCTTAATGTAGAAAACATATCTGCAATATTTGAATGAATATTTGAAGATATGAACTGAATGCCTTTGACCATTATAAATCATAAGGTAATGTATACAAACTAAACCCATCATTTCAAACCTGGAGATTCCACAATTAATCTTGAAACAATGGGACAATTTATTGGTCACAAGTGGTCAAATGTGTAACCTACACATAAATAAGAACCTAATTAACTCAAACCTAATTCAGAGACCTACCATACCTGATGATAATTAATGATGAAACAGTCTTATTAAGAATTGGAGTAAATTTTACTTTGACAGATTTTCGCTCTCCAGGCTTTAAAACTATGTTTAAAACCGAATGTCGAGATAGACCCTCTGCAAATCCTGTAGTGCTCTGCAATGGCTGAACCTTAAGACAATGAAAAATAAAAACCACTTATAAAAATTAGGGAATTTTGCATAGATTCCACTGAGTACATACAAACTATATTTTCTAAAAAATTCTTATATCAAAACATGCTTCCTGATGAAGTTGTTTAAATACTTAAGTAGCCTTTTAAAGTCTTCTAATTCTCTGTTAGACTTAAAGGGTAACAGAAAAAAAGTTTTTCTTTTAAAAAATACATAAACATTTATTCACAAGAGTGTCCAACATGAACTGGAAGTGCCTCAAATAGTCTTAAGTCAATGAGAGTTTGATCAGGCAAAAAGAACAGGTTGCAGCTGCTATTCTGCCACCAGTTGATATGCAACATTTGTTATTTTTATTTTTAAGCTATCATAGCCTTTAACAGAAAAACAAGAGATCTACAGCACAAAAAAATGCTATATTATATATATAAGTTCAAAGCAGTGCAACTGGATTATTCACCACAAGCAATCTGAGCTACAAAACACTCACCTGGGTTCCTAAAACCCTCAGAGGACAGGGTATTCAGGGGGTTGTTTCATGTGCATCTCTAACACTAATATTATTACTTTGCAATTATATAGTGCTTCACATCTTCAAAGTGCTCTACAATTATTAAATCTTCAGAACACATTTTGAGGTAGACGGGCTAAGTATTACCAATGTAAAAGGAGGACACAAATCTAATATTTCTAAAAATTTCTCAAGTGACCTTTTCCTGATCTTGATCTTACTGTAAGAAAGCACTGATTTATGAGACGATAGTAAAATAAGTCAGTGGTTCTCAACCAGGGGTCCGGGCCCCCTGAGGGGCCACAAGCAGGTTTCAGGGGGCCTGCCAAGCAGGGCTGGCATTAGACTTGCTGAGACCCAGGGCAGAAAGCCGAAGCCCCATTGCATGAGGCTGAAGCCCAGGACCCTGAGCCCTGTGATCCAGAGCTGAAGCTGAAGCCTGAGCATCTTAGCTTTGCGAGGCGCTCTGTGGTGTGGAGTCCTGGGCTATTGCCCTGCTTGCTCCTCCCTAATGCCATCTCTGGCTTTTATATGCAGAAAAACAGTTGTGGCAGTCGGCCATGGAGATTTTATAGCATGTTGGAGGGACCTGAGAAAGAAAAAGGTTGAGAACCCCTGAAATAAGTAACTAGGTATAGCTTAGCTAAAAACTGACTAATTGGAGGGAAAAGAATAAATATTTATACATTCGAAGAGAACATCTGCTTAGGGGGATCACAAGTAAAGTTTAGACTGTCACAAAATTCTGAATGAAAAGTGAAGTGACAGATGTCCCACCACCTGAGTATTTAAAACTAGCATCCAAGAATATATTGTATGGAATACTTATATAACAGTAAGGGGATGAATAAAATAAGCCAACAGATATTTTTCGTCTTTAAGTTCTATAATTACATAAAAGAATAAACCTACTGGAAAAAAAATAAATTTGAATTACACACTAATCTTGCAGGAAAATTGCTCTGCAATTTCTATTAACATATCCAACAAACATCACATGCCATTCATAACTTTGAAGACTCTATGGCAGTATTTTTATTATACAATATTTGTGTGGCTATGTAAAAACATTAGAAAAGAAGGAAGTGTTCTGAAATAACTTACAGAGTTTCTGGAAACCTGGAATTCTAGTGTCCTCAAATTGAAATTTGTTGACTTACTCAAGTTAAACCTAAAATATAAACATATACTTCTTACCAAACTATATTACAGTGAGATAGGATATACAGATATTTATGAAATTCACATAATTGACAATATGGGCTTTATAACAATTTGAAATAATTTATGGATTTCAACACTAACCAAAAGCACCAGGATTTATATTAAGATGACTATAATGAAGATACACAGATAAAATGGCCACTTATTTTTCTTATTTTGCTTGGTCTCTCCTTTCTCCACTCTGCATTCCAAAGAGGAAAATCTGAAGCATTTGTTTAGCTCACCAGCTTTGCCCCAAACTGATGGCTGGCAATGAAAGTGTACTAAAGTTTCTTTAGCTTTTCATTTCCCATTTATACTAAAGCTCTGAATTCTCTCTACAGCACAACTGCTGTTGATAAATACTGCACTGATTTCCCCCCACCTCCCTGCAAGTAGCACATTTGGCATCAAAGCAAGAGGAGTTAAAATATTCCAAACAATACTTACCGCTCTATTAATTTGTCTACAAAAGATGATGGATTGGAATACAGAGCTAAAGGAAGGAATTGAACACAGACAGGAACATCTGCTGGGTTTTCTAGAATAATTTCTTCCTCCTATTACAAAAGCAACAATTTGACAAACATTTACATTCATATTAATTGTGAATATAGTGAACTTTTCCAAATGTGAAGACCTATTTCAAAATATGCTTAGTCACTGTAAAATGATCCTATTAACACACACACACACACACACTTACCGATGAGCTGTTGGTATTAGTAAGTGGGAAACTTAAATGGCGTGGTGAACTGAGTATGGATGGCCAGGCCAGTTCAGCTGTGATTTTCAATATTACATCCTTCTGGAGATCTGTGTCCACTTCAAACATGGCACTCAATCTAGAAAAGAAAAAAAGTTATAAAATCCACCTTGTGATAGTGGAATGGCGATAGCCTAAAAAAACAACAACATTTTGTTAACTTTCCATGCACTCTAGAAAATGTATAATTATTTTGGAATGCACCACTCTTCAATATATTTTTACGTTTGTCAGACATTTGATCTTTACCTGAACTTACTGCTATTTCAGTTATAAGAAAAGGAAAGCACAAAGGGACAACACAACCACACTGTCTGTGCTGTCATATCTTTGCAGAATATTCTGTGCTTTCTTGTTTTGTTCCTCCCATGCCTCCTTCAATTACCAGAGTACTCTTTTGTTACAAAGGTGTTTTATGGTAGCGAGACCATGACTAAGGCTCTGACTACAGTGGTGCAAAAAGGGGAGTTAGAGTAAACAGTTACTGTTGAATCCTTTTCTAATACTGTTTGGCTGTCCAGTGTAAACAGGGTCAAACAGCATTAAACCCACGAGTGGATATGCAAAGTTACTTTTATAAACATTAGCTGTTTTTAAACACTGGTCCAATATGGCATAGCTTCAGCTATACAGCTTCACAAACTATGTCATAAATACAGGACACACAGTGAACCATGTTACAGCAATGCCAACTACCACCATTTTATCACAAGTCTCAGGATATCCGGTGTTCTTCAGCACCAGATCCTGGAGTCAGGTGATTTTAATGAAAGTTAAGATTTTCACAAAGTTTCCAAATCCCATGGCTGTAGAGAAAAATCTGAACAATCTGACCTAAGTGAACCCTAAATGTCCAATCCAGAAAGTAAGTGAAAAGAATCTCATACAGAAGCTCCCCGACTTATGCAAGCATTCCGTTCTGGAACACCTTGCATAAGTTGAATTTTGTTAAGTCAGGAATGTATCTCCGATAATTATGCCAAAAAAAAAAAAAAAAAAAAGTGTACATGGAATTTTTTCCGTTAAGTCTGGATTTCTGTAAGTCAAGTTTGCATAACGTGGCGAGCATCTGTATTTATGTTAAACCTCATGAATTAATGAAATCATGATTTACTGAGGCCTGAGTCATGATATTTGAATGCCGAGAGATGGCAGTACTGAGGATACATGTTTGCCCCCGATGCAGTTGCAATTTGATTCCAATTTGAGACAGGGCATTAGTCATCTAGTCTAACTGGACTAAGCTGTTAAATTTTTCTGTATCCCTAATTCAGTTTTCCTCTTGCCCCAGTGATAGTCCCTTCTCTGGCCCAGCTGCTCAGTGCACTCACTCTTCTGGGCTCCACTGTCATGCTGAAAGATGCAGAGCACAAGCTTAGGGAGAAAATGGAACTGAAGGATAAGTGTAATGAGTTGTCAGACCAGGCCAAAGAGATTCTCACCTAGTAAGGGACAGAGTAGCCCAACACCCAAATAAAACTTACTAGCTGGTGTAGAGATTCAGTAGGCAGGTAGGAGCACTGGAGATATGGACAATAGGTCTCAGGCTCCTCAGCCAAGGCCTTCTGTTGGCATGGCTTTAGTACCAGTCAGGTTAGTCCAGTATTCAGACCGAGCATGCTCTATTCTTTGTTTAAAGTATCAGAGGGTAGCCGTGTTAGTCTGGATCTGTAAAAGCAGCAAAGAATCCTGTGGCACCTTATAGACTAACAGACGTTTTGGAGCATGAGCTTTCGTGGGTGAATACCCACTTCTTCAGATGCAAGGAAGTGGGTATTCACCCACGAAAGCTCATGCTCCAAAACGTCTGTTAGTCTATAAGGTGCCACAGGATTCTTTGCTTCTTTGTTTAAAGTTTCTCTGTATTATTTGTTTCTTTAACTGAATTTAGAGGGCTTTACACATTCATTGTATCATGTAACTATTTGGAGATGTGTTTTCCTGTATTGCTTTCTCTCTTCCTCAAATAGTTTAGCCTTTAATGTAAACTGCAAAAAGTAGATAATATCAGGGAATTCTGACAGGGTCATATTTCCCTTCCTTTAAGAGTTACTGTTGTGCTTTCCAAGGGATGTGGCAGGCACTTTTGTTATGCTGTTGATATAGTTCTATTGCAATATTTCAATACTTATGTTAAGTCTTTTTGTGTTTTCACAAAGTCTAGAACATTAATAAATTCCAAGTTAAAATGGATATTATCACAATAAATAGGATCTCAAAAGCACTTTGCCAACATTAACTAATCCACACAATACCCTTCTGAGACATAGAACGTATTATCCACCATTGAAAAGCAGCCATTTCATGCATGAAATATAGCAGATGCTTTTAGCAGAGCACAGTAGCACCACAAAACAGTTCAACTTCTTAGACATTAGTTTGAATGTTTTTAGTCATTATCATCACACTCCATATAACACCTTTCAAAAAAGTATCCCAAAATACTTTACACCAAACTAAAAGATTTCTACTTTTCAGTGGTGAATAGAGTAATCTCAGTACAGCGGCAAAAGGAGATAAACTAGATAAACAGGAGCACAGCAGCTACTTTGCACAAGCAATACCACATATTTTAGGAATACTGTGTAAGCTGGGGTTTCCTTTAGCCTTCTAGTTTACAAAGAAAGATAGTCAACTACAAATTCACACTAGTTGATCTACCTAAGCCAGAGGTTCTCAAACTCTGGTCCGTGGATCACCAGTGGTCTGCGAGCTCCATTCAGGTTGTCCGTTGATAGTTTCCTCTAAGGTGCACGCCTGGGTGGCTGCACATGAGAGAATGAACAGCCACCCACCTAATCAGCGGAGCTGTGCATGCATGACTCCACTAATTAGGTGCCTGGCCCCTGGAGAAGACGCACATGAAAGGTGAGGTGGTAGCCGTGGGGGGGGGTAGGGGGTAGGTGTGAAAGAGCAGTGGGGTAAGAAGAGGGGGCGAGGGGAACTTGGGATGTGCAGGGCTGTGGCGGCTAGAGAAAGAGGCGACTTTCCTCAGCTCCAGGGCTGTGGCTGCTGGAGGGAGACCCCCCCCCCTCCTTCCCAGCTTCAGCTTGGAGGCTGCCACAGCAGGGGAGAGAGGGAGACACACACCCCCTTTCCCAGCCCCAGCTCAGGGGCTGCCATCAAGGGGGAGAGAGGGCACATTCATTGCATTAGAAAGGTAAGACTACTGATATTAAAATATATGAGTTGTGTGCTTTTGTTTGTAGAACAAAAAACGTTAATGATTAACTTTTTAATATAGCGCCTTTATCTGAAGTGCTTTACAATAGTTCGCTAACCGTACCAACAACATTTGGAAAGATCATTAAGTGACCCACCAAGAACCTCTCAATTTTCAAGTAGTCTTCAGAAAAAAAAAGTTTGATGACCACTGATCTAAGCCAAACATAGCACCTTGAGAAAAATGTCATTTTCCCCCGCTTCAAACTCTTTTAGAAGAACAAACCTAGCAATTATTCCTTGCCCTTCTCTGGCAACACAAGAATTCAACGCTGTAAACACAAAACAAAAAGGATCAAGTGATTCACAGGCCACAGGGCAAATATACACTCACCTATGACCTGAGTTCTCGCTGATTCCTGCCCACACTCTGAACAAGTTCTCATGCAAATCCCAATCCGAATCCCATGCATCTTCTTGCATCGTTAAGCTGTGCTGAACTTTAGGTTCAGCTAAAAAACAAAAACCATACTTTTATACACTTCAATATTAAGGGGGGAGGAGAATAAAATGAGATTTTAATTACAAAAATGAAAATTACTTACATTTACCTAAGAAAGGCAATCCAACGTAACAGTGATTCCCACAATGTAAACCAGGATCAAAATAAATATTTGCTATCTGCAAATTGTACAAGAACAATTAAATGAAGCAAGCATCTCTGATGACTAAAACAGAGAAAAATTCCTGCATTTAGGATGGACGAATCCCATGCACTGCTACAGACTAGGGACCAAGTGGCTAGCTAGCAGTTCTTCAGAAAAGAACCCAGGGGTTACAGTGGACGAGAAGCTGGATATGAGTCAGTGTACCCTTGTTGCCAAGAAGGCTAATGGCATTTTGGGCTACATAAGTA
Source organism: Gopherus flavomarginatus (assembly GCF_025201925.1). NCBI lineage: Eukaryota > Metazoa > Chordata > Testudines > Testudinidae > Gopherus > Gopherus flavomarginatus. The sequence goes on along the minus strand of NC_066617.1, from coordinate 249,327,477 downwards.
GGAGCATTGCCAGCAGATCGAGGGATGTGATCATTCCCCTCTATTTGGCATTGGTGAGACTTCATCTGGAGTACTGTGTCCAGTTTTGGGCCCCACGCTACAAGGAGGATGGGGAAAAATTGGAGAGAGTCCAGCAGAGGGCAACAAAAATGATTAGGGGACTAGAACACATGATTTATGAGGAGAGGCTGAAGGAAATGGGATTATTTACTCTGCAGAAGAGAAGAATGAGGGAGGATTTGATAGCTGCTTTCAACTACCTGAAACAGGGTTCCAAAGAGGATGGAGCTAGGCTGTTCTCAGTGGTAGCAGATGACAGAAAAGGAGCAATGGTCTCAAGTTGTAGTGGGGGAGGTTTAGTTGGATATTAGGAAAAACTTCTTCACTAGGAGGGTGGTGAAGCACTGGAATGGGTTACCTAGGGAGGTGGTGGAATCTCCTTCCTTAGAGGTTTTTAAGGTCAGGCTTGACAAAGCCCTGGCTGGGATGATTTAGTTGGGGATTGGTCCTGCTTTGAGCAGGGGGTTGGACTAGATGACCTCCTGATGTCCCTTCCAACCCTGATATTCTTGATTCTATGAATAACTGCAAAATTATCAATGTGTTACATTTAAAGAAAAACTGCCTATTAGTATGAATACACAAAAAACTTTCCAACCTTTGATTTTTTTCCTGGCTCTAAATCTTCTTTATTGCTCCTCAATCTCTTGTAATAAAACCGTACATCTTTGGACAGAGAGCGTACATATTGTATTTTCACCTTCTGAGAGAAGGAATTCATAATATTTAAACTCTGATGAACTATTTTCCCCTAAAGGAAAGGAAAGGAAAAAAGTTATACTGTATACATTTTTCCCACTCACAACACACAGTGGGCAAGCCATCAGACATCTACCTACATACGTAGCATTTACCTACCTCAGCATTTTGGGGGAGGCCTGAACAATTTTTCATTCTGCTCTCCCAAAACAGAGCCAATTCCTCTCCCAGTATATCACAGTACAATGCAGAGAACCACCCTAAGTATTTTCAGGAGGATTAGGTAGATGATATTTTGAGATACTCCCCAAATTTATCTGACTCCTTTTACATTATAGGTGACAAAAGAGAGACCAGGGGCTGGATTTTAGGTTCCCCCAGCCCTAAGGCAGAAGGGGAACCAGCTGCTTGTGATGGAACTTGTGCATAGCTGCGAACATTTAGAAGTATTTTGAAAGGCACAATAAAGTAGAATTCTGGAATCCAGTAGGCCCTCAGCTACTGCTGGGTTGCGAGTACATATATGGTGAAATTTACAACACATATAGTGCTTTAAAAACACTACTACTAAAACATCACAACCAGAGATGGCCAAAAAAGAGAATGAAACTTTCATCAATATGTATGAGAAACAAATAGATGTTTCACAGAAAAGTTTTGAAATTCCATGTTTTTGTTCCAGCTCTAGTCATGATCCTCCCTCTATAAAGCAGGTAAGTAACATGCCACAATTTTAAAGCAGAGTTAGATGACACAGCTATCATCTGCAGAGCCCTGATTAGAATGCTTGAGCCCCATGTTCTCCATCCTGTGTCTATTTCACTATGCCATGCTGGCACTCATTGAGATACTCCCTCTTCTGGCAAAAAGCCATCACGGATGCTCAGTAGAGGCTGGCTTAGCTGGAAATTGTGATTGTCCTAACTGCCATCTCTGGCAGTATAGATGCTACAGCCCCCCATAGCCACAAACTACTCTGAGATCCTAACAAAAATCACGGGACCTGGGATAATGTTTTTCCACTCACTGCAAAGGTCAATGCTGGTGAACGTGAAGGAGAATATAAATAACCTGTGATCTTTAGTCAAGATCAGTGACCACCTTTCAGCATTCACCAAAGAATATAGACAGATGCAAATAAATTATGTCTTTGAGGTTTTATTGCAAGAAAAAGGACTAGAAACTTGCATCCTTCCCTCAAATGAAATCTGAGATTTACCTTTTATATATCTCAGTGCCAGAGCTGGGGTGAGGAACGGGGGTAAGTCACAGCTGTGGGCTTGCAAGCCACAATGATGGCTGTAGGCTCAGGAAATTCTTGAAGTGTCACAAACAAGAAAAATAATTTTTCAAAAGTGATGACTGGTGCATGAAGGGACAGTTTACTACATCGCTTTGTCCTGACAAATGGACACATTCCATAGCAGGAAGAAATGACTGTGCCAGAGCCTCATGTATGGAGTCCTGCAGATACACCCATCTTTTATTAAATGGGCAATTTGGGACTCCAGTAAAGTCTTTAGCAAAAACTAATAAGTTTTTTTTTAAATCAAAACACTGTCCTAAACCTGTACAGTGATTACCAACAAGAAGAGACTATACAGCTGAACGATCCCCTTTGTGAGCCGACAGCCATACAAAAAAATCTTAAAAATCCAATTCCCATCCTTTATTCAACTCACTCCCTTGCAATAAAGCACCCCTACAGTGGTCCTGTGCTAGCATCTCTCCTCTCTGATCTCTCTCTCCCCCTGCACTTTTAGTTTTTGTATTCCTTTCCCTGATGATTCTCCCTCCTCCTTGGTTTGCTACCCATCAGAAGGCTACATGCTGTTCAGACTGGGTGATCATCCATTCATGGCTCACAGCTGGGCCAGGCTGCACGAGATCCCATGGTTGTGCCAAATGCCACAGGAGCAGAGAACATAAAATCTGGTTAATGGGCTGCTCCCTGACACACAGCCCTGTACAAAATCAGATGCTTCTGGGGCTCAGTGCATGAAGACTGCAGCAGAAGTAGAGAGATGAAAGATAAGCAGATCTCCACAAGCAGTCATCGTGTGTCTACAGAGAGATTAAAGTGGATCCAGGATCATACAGCTTCCTTGCTGTATTGTTCCTGTACTGTTCCACATATCCCCTTTGGGGCGACCCATCTCCAGGTTGGAAAACAATGCTAAACATACAACTAATTTTGTGTTTTTGTAAATTGGCCAATTTAAGAGTTTCTTTGGTTTCATAGTCTTTCTTCTGAAGATCTCAGAAATCCAGAGATATACCTGATAATTAGATGCCTCTCTCTCATTCCTGGCACTAACACAGGAGGAATGATGGAGAAAACAATTGAGTACAGCTACATCAGAATGAAGCTGAATAGAAAGCCAAGTCTGGGCCAGGAGTCAATATCCCAGGCTCTCTTCAAGTGATACAATAAAAGGTGAGTTGAGGTGTGTGTTATGTCTACTATCTGGGATGATACGAGTTTTTATAGTGCCAGCTAATGAGAGCTTAAGAATAATCACCACTGTTCCCTACAGCATAGCAATTCAGAAGTCATGAAGCAAATCAAAGGAAGTTGCTCCTGAAAAGGATGTGAAGAAAGAAAATATTGTCAACAAAATATCTTACTGGAAAGGAAGGCGGAAGGTGAATGTGTTTAGGGGAGCAAGTCAGTGAACCCACAGCAATTACAGCCTTCACAGGAATTGTCAAAATCTGAAAGAACAAGAGAAGTTTAGTAATACATCTTCTCCAAGTGGAATATTTATATGTCCATCTATTCATCCTTTTATTTCTGTTTTTAGTTACATCAACACATTTTCTAAAAATCTGAAGTTCTATTATTCATGTTTCATATGTACATATAATCAAGCCAACAGACTTGGCATAATGACAGGACAACCAAGTGTGTCAAGTTTAATGCAAGGATGATTATTTTAAAGTCTCATCATCCAGCCAAATATTTTGATTCCTCAGCCAATTTTCTAAAAGAAAACTCCTCAGGTCAAAAGTTTATCATGAAAAATATTAAGAAATCCATTTTTCCTTAATCACACACATTCTATTAATTTATATGCAACTCAAACTGCATACAATGCAGAATAAAACATACAAACAAGTTACAAACTTTCCAATGGGCATTTTTTCCCCCTTGGAAAATACAATGACATCTTCTTAAAAATACTGCACCTATGTTTACAAAGGAAATATTAAACTGCTCTAGAAGCACTATAAATCGTGGTAAAATATTAAGCTGTAGATGCAAATGTCTGTTTTAGGGATCGGAATATATAAAAGTAGTATTAAAGATGAACAGATATCAGTGCAACAAAGTTCTCACAATCAGAACAAGACTGAAACGTGTGTGCACACAGGAAAAAACCAAACAGCTTCAGATTTTACAATTGCCCAGAGGGTCAAATATGTATGCATCTGTGCATATGCAAACAAATGCCATTATTATTTCTGCCAAATACAGAATACTAGAAGACTTCTAAAAGAGCCCCTTTTTCTGCAGCTGCATTCAGAATAAACTACAACCCTTCCTGACTCCATAAACGCACAAAAACAAACACAATGTTCACAATATAGTTTATAATATGCTATATCAACACACACAAAATCATTGAAAGTTACAGCCAAATGTTGTTAAAAATGAAAGGGATCCCATTATATGCTTCAAGGTTACTCCTCTTATTGCAGAGATTAGAATATATCAGAGGGTATGTCTACACTACCGGATTATTCCGATTTTACATAAACCGGTTTTGCAAAACAGATTGTATAAAGTCGAGGGCACGCGGCCACACTAAGCACATTAATTCGGCGGTGTGCGTCCATGTACCGAGGCTAGCATTGATTTCCGGAGCGTTGCACTGTGAGTAGCTATCCTCTAGCTATTCCATAGTTCCCACAGTCTCCCCCGCCCATTGGAATTCTGGGTTGAGATCCCAATGCATGCTGGTGCAAAAACAGTGTCGCGGGTGATTCTGGGTAAATGTCGTCACTCATTCCTTCCTCTGTGAAAGCAACGGCAGACAATCATTTTGCACCCTTTTTCTCTGGATTGCCCTGGCAGAAGCCATAGCATGGCAACCATGGAGCCCGTTTTGCCTTTTGTCACTGTCACCGTATGTGTACTGGATGCCGCTGACAGAGGTGGTACTGCAGTGCTACATAGCAGCATTCATTTGCCATTGCAAGGTAGCAGAGACAGTTACCAGTCGTTCTGTACCGTCTGCTGCTGTCCTGGGTGCTCCTGGCTGGCCTTAGCTGAGGTCGGCCGGGTGCACAAAGACAAAAATGGGAATGACTCCCTGAGTCAATCCCTCCTTTATGGTTTATCTAAAAATAGAGTCAGTCCTGCCTAGAATATGGGGCAAGTCTACTAGAGAACCAGTGTATCAGAGAACCAGAGAGCACAGCTGCTCTGTGTCAGATCCCACATAAATGATGAGCTGCATGCCATTCACAGGGGATGCCCCTGCAACAACCTCACCTGTTGATTCCTTTCTCCCCCAACCTTTCTGGGCTACCGTGGCAGTGTCCCCCGTTTGTGTGATGAAGTAATAAAGAATGCAGGAATAAGAAACACTGACTTTTAAGTGAGATAAAATGAGGGGGAGGCAGCCTCCAGCTGCTATGATAGTCCAGGCAGGACATTAAACGGTGGAGGGGAGAGGAGCCCAGCATCCCGCTGCTATAATAGTCCAGGCAGTACAGAATCTTTTCTTTAGACATGAAAGTGGGGGGGCTGATGGAACTCAGTCCCCAGTTGCTATGCTGAGGACGGTTACCAGCCGTTCTGTACCAGCTGCCGGGAATGACCGGGAGTCATTCCTATTTTTACCCAGGCACCCCCGGCCGACCTCTCCTGAGGCCACCCAGGAGCACTCATGGGCTGACGACGACGATGGATAGCAGTCATATTGTACCGTCTGCCACTGGGGAGGGGAGGGGAGAGGATGCTGCTATTCATTGCCGCAGCACCGCATCTACCAGCAGCATGCAGTAGACATAGGGTGACACAAAGTCAAGAAATGATTTTTTCCCCTTTTCTTTCACGGGGGGGGGTGAGGGGGAGAGGGTAAATTGACGACATATACCCTAAAACACCCCGGACAATGTGTTTGACCCTACAGGCATTGGGAGCTCAACCAAGAATGCAAATGCTTTTCGGAGACTGCGGGGACTGTGAGATAGCTGGAGTCCTCAGTACCCTCTCCCTTCCTCCCTCCCTCCATGAGCATCCATTTGATTCTTGGGCTTTCCGTTACACTTGTCACACAGCACTGCGCTGTGGCCTCTGTCTATCGTAGCCTGAAGATTTTTTCCAAATGCTTTCTCATTTCGTCTTCTGTAACGGAGCTGTGATAGAACAGATTTGTCTCCCCATACGGCGATCAGATCCAGTATCTCCCATGCGGCCCATGCTGGAGCTCTTTTGGGATTTGGGATTGCATCGCCACCCATGCTCATCAGAGCTCCACGCTGGACAAACAGGAAATGAAATTCAAAAGTTTGCGGGCTTTTCCTGTTTACCTGGCCAGTGCATCCGAGTTCAGATTGCTTTCCAGAGTGGTCACAATGGTGCACTGTGGGATACCGCCCGGAGGCCAATACCGTCGATTTGTGGCCACACTAACTCTAATCCGATATAGTAATACCAATTTCAGCGCTAGTCCTCTCATTGGGGAGGAGTACAGGAACCGGTTTAAAAGAGCCCTTTATATCGATATAAAGGGCCTCGTTGTGTGGACAGGTGCAGCGTTAAATTGGTTTAATGCTGCTAAAATCGGTTTAAACGCGTAGTGTAGACCAGGCCTTATTTTGTGGATATTAGCACTGAAGACCAAAGATGTCGAGTAAAGTAACTTTCTATTACTTCTCTCCAACAGCATGACTCCGTATTGTGGGCTGATAACACATTCTAAACGTCTCAAAAGGAGGTGCTACAGTGAGCTTTCACACAAATGACTGACATGATATATTAAGAGCGTCACAATGTATCATGTCAAAAGATCCATGCCATGGTGCTTTTAGTATGCATCGAGCCTCAATTCACTTGGACTCGCCTTGAAGCATCACATAATAGATTGAAACAGAAATTCCAGAAGTAAAGTGGAAAGCTGAGCGAAACTTGCCTTTTTCAAATCCCTTCAAAGCAAATACACTAGCACTGTATTTCATTGCAACACATGCTTAATACAGTATTCTATCCCCTGGGATCCAGACATTGCCATCAATGGATCTGTTGTGACTTAACAGTTGATTACTGATGTGGTTTGCAGCATCACTTATGGCAAGCAACTATTGCACCAATGTGGCAACTGCTTTTCAGAGTTAATATCTGAGTCAGGTAGCACAAAGTACCAGTCCACAATAGGATAAAATGTTTTATTACACAATAACCAAAATATAACAATTAACTCATCTCATCTATGGCAGCACCACAGTCATTTAGGTGAGCAATAAGTATACCTCATAATCTGTTGTTATTTGTATGGCTCCATCATGAATTCCTTCAAGTTCTTTTGCTATTAGTTTTACTCTAAACACAGCATAGTAACCAGATGTTAGTATTACCTGTAAGTGGTAGAAATATATAATTAATCATTTATGTTTTATGCCACATTCTTCCATTATAAACAGAAATATTAATAGGAAACACACCTAATAAACTGCAAGTTCTATATACCAATACAGAATCTGTTTAAATTATTTTTCTTTCAACTTAATCAATATTCTGTCTAAATTAGACTGTAAATTCCTCAGCCCAGGGAGATGTTTTTTAAAACTTCTTTGCGAACCACCATGAACATTTACAGTGTTACCTAGATTAATGTTTCTAAATTTTCTCTTTGTAAGACCTAATTTTCCAAAACAGGACACAATATATCATGGCAGAGAATAAAGTGAGTTATTTAACCATGGTAAGAACAGCAGAACCAAGCTTGGGATTTGTGGCTGCCATGCATTAATGTTAACAATGGTATTATGATTTAATACTATGAGCAGCATCAGTGATATTGGGTTAACAGTCAATCCCTGCAAGCTGCCTATACAAATAAAATATAAACATTATAATGCCCATTGTCCATCTACACCAGAAGAAAGCCAGGAAGCCATGGATTTGGTTTAATTAGGCCATGACTTTATTCCTTTCTCTCCACCTACTGCAAGGGAGACCTTAAAGGGGCAATGCCCCTTTTCTTCCAGCTAGCTGGACAAAGACCCATAAAGGTTGCAGTGGGAACATTCTGTAAACAAAGAAACTCACAAGTTGAGCCCATCTTTGTATCTTCATATGTACCACTCATATTTCATAAGAGCAGCTGAGGAAAGTAGAGTGAAACCTGCTGCTATCTGCTTCAATCACTTTCACTTCCCCGAGCAGCTGTTATGAATGATTAGTTCAAAGTTCATTCAGCTCTAGAAAGTGACCAGGGAAATGACTACTATGCAATGACCCAGGAAGCATGTATACCAAGATTCAGCTTTCTGAACATTTTATTATAGAAACTCACCAATCCTTCAAGTGTACCCTTAGGCTACAACTACCCCACATATGAACAAATTTATTTTACCTTCTATTCAAAACATGCTACCTTGTTCCTTATCCTGTGAATATCTTCATGACAAAGTTATACTTACGTCATTCATTGATAAGGGATGATAAATAATGTAGCAATGTGCTATAAGCAGCTTTTAACTAAGGACTCAAGAAGAAGAGTTTACTTACTGAAGATTGATCAGATACACTGGCATTTTCTAATTCTGGAAGGTTTGCAATTATTGTGGTTATATTGCCTTTTTCAGTAACCAGGAGTTCTATTGTCAAGCCATCCCCCATAACATGCCAGTTTTTTATAGACAGCTTAAAAAAGACAAAAAGATGACAATCTCAGCAATGACATAGATGCAGAAATTTACTACAACAAACAGGAATTTAAAATATGTTGATTCTTACCTCAATGGGATTACTGTTGATGATTGCAAATAAAATGCTAGTAGTTTCTGTTGCACTCAATATGCCAAAATCTATGAAACGTTCCTCGAGTTTGGGGGGTAATACAAAGTACTAGAGAGATTACGAAAGGCATTATAGCTGCACTTAAAAATACACAGTACATTCAAAATCAGAGTTCACTAGCAAATTAATTAATAAGTGAAAGCATTAAAAATTTGGGACTATGCTTTATTCTATCCATGAACCAAACAAACAAACCACATAACTGAGAAATGGAAAAAACGGGGAAAAACTCACCACATTAAACCAATCTCTGACCAATTATTTAGTACTTTGAGAATGTCACGGGGAAAGGGGCAGCAAAATTTACTTTGCTTTTTTGTTTTAAATCACAAAGGAGTCGAACAGGTACCATGGAGAAAGTCCAAGGAAATCAAAATTAGTATTCTTTGATCTAGAGCGAAATTTCAAGGAAAAATAAATACTTACATCTAAAAAACCTGTGTATGCTCGCACAGGCAATTGAAATTTAGAAGCGTTGGTGATAAGTAAAATACTGTTATCTACATGAACAGATGATGTGGAAGGCATAAAATAAAGTGTGAAAATATATATGGATTCACTAGGTGGGATCAAGACTGGTTTGCTGAAGTTCTGGACCTAAATTAGTGAAGAAATAACACCAAAGTTAAAATTTAATATAATACAGTTTATTAAATATTTAATATAAGGTAAAACTTTCATTGGAATTGGGCTTACTTTAAACATTGTTTTTACTTCTTCTGGTAACACAACATCATGAATGAGGACTGCAAAACTGAATGTATTTGTAAGATAGATTGGCCTTTCCACAGAGTCAGCAGAACTGTCCCGGATGTGAAACATTGTGGCAGCATGATCAAATCCTAAATATCTATTTAAAAAGAAAAATGTATCAAAAACTTCAGATTTTCCTCAAAAATAATCTCCTGTGCTCTTTACCTCCAAAGACTAAAAGCAGTCAATTCAGGCAAAAGGGATGGCTCTCCCAGTGTATACTCTCTACCCTTGCTTCAGGCTACAGTGGCAGGGCAATCTAAGCACAAAACAGTGATTGTTCCAATGTTTTCAAATAGAAGAGCAAGTGATATAAGTTTACATTTGGAAAATATGACATGTGTAGCATAAGCCACTTAGGTAAATGACTCATGAAAGCCACTGAGTGTTCAAATCTTGAAATTTGCTTATGTATTACTGAGTACCACTAGCTCATCTGTAAAAGCAGCAAAGAATCCTGTGGCACCTTACAGACTAACAGACGTTTTGGAGCATGAGCTTTCGTGGGTGAATACCCACTTCGTCAGATGCATGAGACGTGCATGAGACATGCATCTGACGAAGTGGGTATTCCCCCACGAAAGCTCATGCTCCAAAACGTCTGTTAGTCTATAAGGTGCCACAGGATTCTTTGCTGCTTTTACAGATCCAGACTAACACGGCTACCCCTCTGATACTAGCTCATCTGCTATCCCAAGAAAGCAAAAAATTAGAACCAGCACCTGTGCTATTGGAAGAACTCCGTAGTTAAGAGTACATGAGCAACACCTTATTCCACAAAACACAATAAAAGAAAAGCATCTGATTCTCGGTGTTTAATTTTTAATCAGCACTCAGTTTATACAGACTTACCCATCTAATATTTCTGCTTGATAGGGAATTTCAAGTTTTGAATAACTCTTCTCTTTTGCTTTAACAGTTATTTTTCCAGAAGACTGAGAATGTCTTTTTGCTTTTGATGCTGCACATGTACGACAAAGAATAAAATAGGTTCTGTGATCACTTTATTTACATAAAATAGTAAATCAATAGCTATTCTTTATTCTTAAAATTTAATTGTTAAGCAATTAAAGCTGCCATTAAAAGTTAACTTCTGCAAACCAGTAATAGGATCATTTTTCTCACCTGATTTATACATAAAATACTAAAGCTGTAATTTTTTTCTTTATATCATAGGAAGATGGGTACCTTAGTCACCAATAGACCAGGGCACAGTTATTTAAAAATCATGAGACCTCCACCTTCACATTCCTTATTCTAAAGAACTGCTTCAAGATTATTTGCTGCTACTAGATGAGATACTAGTAAATGTCTTCTTTAATAGAAAGTATCAATAGGCTGCATATGGTGGAGCGGGAGAGATTCTTAAGACTGAATATTTTTAGGCAAACAATCGTACTTGATGTTTAGCAGTGATTTAAAAAAAAAAATACTCAGTCCAAACTCTCAGACCAGTAGTTATTAGGAGCAGAGTGCAACAAAATTAAGTCCCAATTTGAGCCTTACTGAAGTAGATAAAGAATTAGCCAAAAAGTTACTCTATCAGGTGGCAAGGAAAATAAATGTGAACAAGAGAAAGCTATTTGTGAGATAAGGTTATGATGGGGGAGGAAACTGAATCTTTCCCCTAAGGAAAGTTTCAGGGAGTGGCATGGAATAAACCTCAAATAAGAGTCACAGGGATCCAGTATTATTTAATAAGGAAGGGAAAAAAAAACCCTGGACGTTTTAACTTGGAAGACTATAGAAATGAGCAAAACCACAGTGGTTGCAAGGACTCAGACGTAGTACAAGCTGAAACAAGTTGTTCCCAAGGTCTCTCAGCAAGCAGAACATCATGCTTGTAGAAACACCACAAGAAAGCAGTTAATGAAGTCATGAATATTGGCTGGTGGAAGCCACAAACACCTACCACTTTCATATATTAGGGGAGTAAAATCAGAAAAAATGTTCAGAATAGGTCCTCTTCATTAAGCCAACCCATCAGCGAACCACTTAAATGCTGCAAATGGTCTATTAGACAGAATGTTGAACCCAGCTGAGTCTGCAACTTCACATTACGCAACTTAAAGTGCCCTACCACACTCATTTGATCTCAGTCTTAATAATCTGCTTTTTCTTCAAATTTCTAAATCTGGACAAATCCTTTCCTCAAGCTGGGGGTATTTGGCAAGTCTAGAATTTGTGTCCTAACTTCTTATTTCACTGTCTTCTTACAAAAGTTTAATATTAGGCTCTTAAAAGTTGCAATGATCGTAATTCACTTGGGGAGTCTCCCAACATTTTATCTTGGTTCATCTCAAAATGAACGATATCCGAACACACAACCCTCCATTCTGAGTCATTTCAGCCTGAGAGACGTACTACACCCTGTAATATTTTTACTGTAATAACTTGCGGATGTGTCAAACACTTATTCTGATAACTCAAAAGCTTTTGTAGAAAACAGGTATGTTTTATGCACTTTTTCCAATAAAATTGCAGGGTAATATTGACCACATGAGGTTAGGCTGGAAAAGGAAATGAACCACCAAGTCTCTCCAATGACCAAAAGAGATAGAAGTGATAGCCATTGTGAGCAGTATGTGCTCTCCCTAATAGAAACAATACCAATGGAAGTTCTATTTTGCACACCAATGTTTCACAAGAAAATAGACTTAAAATTCACAGCAGAATGCTGGAGAGCATTCTATGGTATATGGAATTATTTTCATATCTTCTGGGATTGCCCCAAATTGAAAAAGTTTTCTGATCTGATGTTGGAAAATACTGAAGATCCAAGAAATGATACATCTTGTTCAAATTTCTATTACTAAAGTGTAAGGAAAGTATCTGCTTTCCTGAAATTTATAAATACCTAATTTTTACCATCAACAATTCAGTTTTACCTTTAATAAACATGCATCTGACGAAGTGAGTATTCATCCACAAAAGCTTGTGCTCCAATACGTCTGTTAGTCTAAGGTGCTACAGGCTCTTTGTTGCTTTAACAGTCAACTAAAAACTGATATATTCTACAAACAATTCTGCTTATGCAGCCAAGTAATTTTGCTATTCCATTTTTTTTTAAATGTTTACAAGATGGAGTACTTTAGAATTCATCTATTCCTGCTACTAACTCAAACGATTAGTTTACAGTTTTACATGCCATAATTATTTCCAAAGAAACCAGTTTTGAAGTCACATGAATCAACAAAATTCTGACATGAGAAGGAATTACTCACTTTCCCTAGAAATATGGCACGGAACATACATTTTTCCAAAGAAGTATTTTTCAGATTTTCCATGAGATTTCAGTAGCACTTTAGAAATATTTTAAAATTTCTACAAAGAAAGAAAAAAAATACTTACCATCAAAACTAATGCTTGCAACTTTGGTATATTTACTCTCAGAAGCTTTTAATGTAACTGGCTTAAAGTGTACTGTTATAGCTTCATTTTGTGGTGTGGGTCGAACACTCTGCAAACAGAAGCCAAAATATTAAACAGTTAATTTGCTAAAAATTTACAAACCACCACCAAAACAGTGCACAGCTTTTTGTATTTTTCCAAACGATCAGGGGAACAGCATTTGCAGCTTTTTTACAGTTTTATATTCATTATAATGAAGACAGCATTGTAAGATTAAGAGGCTTGGGAACCTGTCAAAGGACTCTGAATTAGTCAAGTTAACATCCAGTGAAGTGGGTAATACAGAACTTTCCACTAACAGTATTAGGTGAATCCAACTCTGGTTTTGGGGAAAATAGTGTCTATGTAAAAAATGATACAATACACACAGGCAGTGAGTTTTATCTTACTTTTATAATAGTTAAGATTTTACTACTTTCTACTGTTGCTAATGCTGCAGAGCTAATACACCTACAGAAGAAAACTAGCTTCTTTTTTGGTTCACACATCAACGGAACTGTTAAGTATTTAAAGTTCATCAATAAAGGTTGTGCCATTTGAGGATTCACAAGGCAATGATCCCAGCTTGACTCAGAGTGTAGGTTGAATTTGCAGAGCTGGCAGTAAGAAAAAAAATGTTGCTTGTATACTGAAAAATTTGTCACGTCAGATACTACACATGGAATTCTACAATTTTACAGGGTCACTTTTCAGATTCCAACAGCATTTTAATGTTCTAAAGTGAGTGGAAATGGTATTAGAGTTGTGAAATAGTCAATGAACATGGTTAGGAAGTCATTCTGTCACTGTGATTAGCCACAGCTTATTCGCAGAGGTCCCAATGGTCATACAACAGAGTAGTTCGGGATCTTGAATATATCAGCACAATGTTATTTAATAAAAGTTGCTGGGATTTTCTTCATCTAAAGAAGCCAATTTCTAAAATTTTGTATATCTATATTATTGCTTTCTGCTAGATGAGTTATTCAGACCTATCCAAACCAGATTTGATGCCCCTGAGTGGCTGGTTTCCAGATGCAATCAGCCCAACTAACACTACTACAGTAGAACTTCAGAGTTACAAACACTAGAGTTATGAACTGACCAGTCAATCACACACCTCATTTGCAGCCGGAAGTATGCAATCTGGCAGCAGCAGAGACAAAAACCAAAAAACAAAAATAAACACGGTACAGGACTGTGTTTAAATGTAAACTACTAAAAAAAATAAAGGGAAAGCAGCATTTTTCTTCTGCATAGTAAAGTTTCAAAGCTGTAATAAGTAAATGTTCAGTTGTAAACTTTTCAAAGAACAATCAGTGTTTTGTTCAGAGTTATGAACAACTCCATTCCCCAGGTGCTCATATATCTTAGGTTCTACTGTACAGTTAACAAACAGTCTCTATCAGTTAAGTGGAAGAGATGTGTGTCTTTGGATTAAGGGGTACCGGGATTTATGGTCAAACATGCTCTGGTGTAGTGTAGATGACACCTTGAAGGGTCTATTTATAAATCACATAATTACCAGCTCCCTGGAGAGGACTGTAAAAGCAGCAAAGAATCCTGTGGCACCTTATAGACTAACAGACGTTTTGGAGCATGAGCTTTCGTGGGTGAATACCCACTTCCTCAGATGCATGTAATGGAAATATCCAGGGGCAGTTGTATATATGTGTGCTAGCAAGCAAGCTAGAGATAATGAGATCAGTTCAATCAGGGAAGATGAGGCCCTGTTCTAGCAGTTGAGGTGTGAAAACCAAGAGAGGAGAAACTGGTTCTGTAATTGGCAAGCCATTCACAGTCTTTGTTCAATCCTGAGCTGATGGTGTCAAATTTGCAGATGCAAATTTGACACCATCAGCTCAGGATTGAACAAAGACTGTGAATGGCTTGCCAATTACAGAACCAGTTTCTCCTCTCTTGGTTTTCACACCTCAACTGCTAGAACAGGGCAGATGCAAATTTGACACCATCAGCTCAGGATTGAACAAAGACTGTGAATGGCTTGCCAATTACAGAACCAGTTTCTCCTCTCTTGGTTTTCACACCTCAACTGCTAGAACAGGGCCTCATCTTCCCTGATTGAACTGATCTCATTATCTCTAGCTTGCTTGCTAGCACACATATATACAACTGCCCCTGGATATTTCCATTACATGCATCTGAGGAAGTGGGTATTCACCCACGAAAGCTCATGCTCCAAAACGTCTCTTAGTCTATAAGGTGCCACAGGATTCTTTGCTGCTTTTACAGATCCAGACTAACACGGCTACCCTCTGATACTGGAGAGGACTGTGTGTGTTGCAAAATAAAAAACCTTTGAAGGTGTTGTAAACAAGCACAGAACTCACATTTTATGGCCATTTGTACCTCCCCTAAAGCAATGGATAACAATTTTTAATGGCTCTTGTATATTCAATTGATTGAGGCACACTCACTTTTATCTGTTCCTTAATAGCCAAAGTTGAAAATTATAGAAGTTATATCCAGCAATTAAAGTTCGGAAATATTTAAAAGGGCCAGTTCATTCTATATACAAGATTCTTTACGTAGTTCTGTCAGGAAAGTAGGAAATTTTAGAAATGCATGTAACTCAACATCAGTGGTGCACCAAAGTTCTGCAGGTGGACTCCTCAAAATGTTTACCTTGTGGCTAAAACTCATTAAAAAGGAATTAATCTTTGTATTACTAAATTCTGTTGCTGTCCAAAATTCCTTAATTGTTTTCATTTGTAGCTCTCAAATTCTCCACATGGATTAAAACATTTAAAAGCAAATTAATTCAAATTAGAGAGATTAAGGAACAACCAACCACCTCAAAGACCTTCTTAAATCTAAAACAAAATCTCATTTCCCCCCAAATAAAAACGCTCATCCAAATACCACCTTAGAAAACAAGTTTCTTTTAGTGTTCCTAGAAAGTCACTAAATCTGCACCCAAACAGGAAGGCATAGGAATGACATTCCAAATCTGAAGAACTCTCACCAAGAATGAATGTTGGGCCATCAGCCCAGCCTGCCTATGTAAACCAGCAACTGCCATATCACCACACAAGGAAAAAGGGAGAGTTTCAAGTAGCCAACTACACAACATTTAGATCTGCCATGGACTGTTGCTCTCAGACTTCCATGCTGATGTTCCAACTTACCAACCCAGCTTAACTAAACGACACTCACTTTTTCTGTGTGCCCAATCAATAGGTAACAGCATATTTGAAAACTTAAACCTTCTATACCTTCTTGGGAGTGTGAATAATGAAGCCATAGCATAGTTATGGTGAAAGAACTGGAAGATTCCTTCTTCTCTTCTTCCCTCTACCTTCTGTTAATGAGACTCAAAAACAGACAGCTAAACCCTGGACTGAATACTCAATCTAGAGGGGGGCATAAACTTGCCAATTTTCACAGAAACTGAAACCTTACCACATAACACCCAGAATGGCTAACTTTTAAGAAAGCATTTCCTTAACTTAGCTTCCCCTCAATTTTGTCTCTCACCCCTTGCCCCAAATAATAAAACACACAAACAAAACCACCTATAGATGAATCACGTATCTCTCATACAGAGTGGAAAGGAGAAAAATAGTCATTTCTGCATGAAGCACTGGGCAAGTGATAAGGGTTATATGCCTTGGTAGGTATACTGTGCTCTCATATTCCTATGATGGATCTCAGCTTTCGTATGCAGCTCTCCCCACATGCATGAAACTCCCCTTACTAAACAGCACAACTTTCCAAGCACTTATGCAGGGAGAGCAGCATGTCTGTACTAGTATCTGCTGTGCCAATAGGAGCAAAGTTCTGATCTAGCAACCAAATGTGTTTAACAAAGAAATTTACCAAGCTACAGAACTGTTAAGTGTTCATTCTAGAACACAAACAGACAAAAAATAACCAATGACAAATTTTCAGTAACATTCTGACACTGTCACACAGTTGAACCACTAAAAGGTTGCTAAATATTATCCAGCCAACAGGAAAGTAAACATGATTCTCTCCAGAGTAAAAATTTAAAGTAAATTCTTTGAACAGCCACAGAATTCAGAATGAGTCAGTGATTTTGTGTTTCGTTTTCTATAGGCTTCTAACACCAGGTAATATGTTCAATTGGCCTGGCTATGTACACACAAGAAAGAAAGAATATAGTAACTTTGGCTACAATACTATTGGGGTATACATGGATAACCTGCAGATACTTCTCTTCAATAGCAGCCAGCTTAGATGTATGCTAAATATAGACACTGTCTTTTCTCATGACATTAAAATAAAATTTGTGACAGATATGTTCCAAAGCAGGTCACAAGCAAGGAACAAAAGCTCCAGAAGGCCAACAGTATATGTCTTAAACTGTTCTAGGAGGAGCCCCATTCACAGAAGTTTAAGGAAAGAACCCATACCCATACTAGCGGCTCTGGAATCAGTTTGACTGGCAAGGTAATAGAAATTCAAGCCACGTCTGAAATGCTAGAAGGGGTATAGTTCATAAATATCACACCAATACAGTAGTTGATTCTTTTGAATAAAAAGATCTCAGGTTATGTCCAAGGAATTAGATGCAAATCAAAACGTATAACTCCCTGTTCAAAACCTCGAAAAACATCTCTCATACTTATCAAAGTGCTAAAACATTTATTCTTGCAATGGTAACAGCTTGTAAAAGTAGACACTTTTAAGCTAGCATAGAGCCAAAAAAGCACTTGTTAATGTGTAAGAAAGTGACATACACTCTCATCTGGTTTATAACAACCTGCAAAATGAAATAATAAAATAGTTTCCTAATGACCAAGAACAAGCTATAAAGCTACACTTATGCAGATACCACAACCTCACAAATAGATGGACCTTTTCTGGAGATGCATGAAGAAGGTAGTGACTCAGCACCATATTTAGATTCAAACAACTGGTATCACTAGCAAAATAACGTACATTGCATTCATGAATTGTGCTAGATACTTTACAGACCACAAAATGAACAGTTCCTGCCCCCACAAAACAAATGGACAATTCAAAAGGGAAAAAGAAAAAAGGCAGAGATGGGGTGAGGGTGATGACAGAAGTAATGAGAACAAAATGTGATTGCTCAAAGAATATTACACACAGATCTTGATGGATGTATGTTTTTAGCTTTGGTATTAGACCTTGTATTGGTTGTTTATAGGGGCCCTCTGTGGGGTTCAAATGGGGGTGGAAAGTGGTGGGAAGAGGTGTGATTGTAGGGTTAAAAGACTGGGGAGAGGTGGAAGAAACAGCAGAGGGAGAGAGGGAAGGAAAGTGAGTAGCACAGAAGGCAGGAAGAGAAACCAGGCAACAGAAGGGTAGTGATGGTAGGACAGAGGCAGGATGAAGATAGGGCCAACAACCAAATGGCAAAACAGCAAATGCAGAAAAATTGCAAAACTCCAGACAGCACAACACTGTGAGGAGAGGAAGATGGAAAGCCCTGAGGACTTGCCCCTCATGCTGAAAGCTGCTGTTGGCAAACTAAAAAGTGTAGAAGCTTCAAGGGGCTTTCTGTAGGCTTCTGTTGATAGCTATTTTGCCACACAGAGTGAGAGTGTAGAGGTGCCCACAGGGCCCAGAGGCTTCCACTGGGGCTGGTGAGGGGATAGGAGTATGGCAGAGTTAACCCCTTCATTATCTGTCCTGCTAGACCTACTGCAGCTTATTAACTGGTGAGAGGAGAAGCTTCAAGAAGCCAAAGAATTATATATGCAACCTCAAGATGTACAGCTTTAATACGACTAAGGTAGGCAGGCAGGCAGTTTGAACTGAGAATGAAGGTAAAAACATATGAAATTAAGTGCAACATTGCAATTTCTAGAATCCATGTCAGAAAGACATCAAGCTATCTTGGTAATAAGCCACTGGACTGTTTAGAAGCTTGGGATACCAATTCAGGGAAAAGAAAAAGTAGGTTTCCTAGAATTCAACCTTGACCACCACTTAGTGGACTATATCATGTTAATGTCAATGATTTAAAGTTTGGACACAGTCTTCTTCCCTTCATAAAACTAAACAAAACGTGTGACATTAAAAGGAAATAAAAAACTTACTGTAATTGGTACATCCTTTGTTCCTGAATTTAATAAATGTAGATTTAAAATTTTTGGCATGTCTGTTAAAAACAAATACAAATTAATTATCAGGTCATACTACTGTATAATCCATCATACAAAAAGCAATCTGTTCCAACCAGATTTCTGCACAAATTAAACACTATTCAATATGAAACTTTAAAAACAGTTCAACCAGTCAGAAATTGGTTATTTCAGAAGCAACATCACCCACTCTAAAAAAACAAAGCAACAAAGCCAAACAACAAAAACACAACACAACCACTAGTTCTGTCTTTTCATATTCACCATAGATGGATTTTTTCTTTTATCAAAGTTGCAAGTTATTACCATCTCACAAAACTGACACCGATATATTACTTTCTCTGACGCACATATTGAAGATTAACAGATTTTCTGTTCACATTTAATTTCTAACTATAAAAACACTTGTGCCAAGATTTCATAATCATGTAATTGACCAATATTTCAATGAATGAAGATTAAATCAGAACAGCAAATTTAATGAAATTAGAAAAGTAGTTTTTAACCTGTGGTCTGCGGACCCCTTAGGGTGCAGACTATGTGTAAGATTTCCAAAGGGGTCTACATGTTCTTTTGAAAAAAAAATTGAGGTGAACAAATGATTGAAAACCTCTAAATTAGAATATAGTCTAACATTTGTGTACAATGTTCCAAAACTCTTAAGTCACCTAAAAAACAAAAACCTCACTCAAAAGTTAAGGAAATAAGCCGTATGGACCTAGTTCTCAGAGTTAGGTGTGCGCAACTGTGTCAGCCTAATTTGTCCATGATACCATCAGTATTATAATTGTGCATACAAATTATTTGCATATAGCCACATATTTAACTGGTTATTTGCATGCACTGATAACATTTTTGCACATGAGCTTGGCATCTGCAATCACTTCCATCCATCTTGGAAAATCAGACCCAAGTTATTTTTTTGGTTTTAGTTTCATATTTTATCTGATAAGTATTTCTTTTTTTTTTTTACTACATTTTGGAATATTTATTATTAGGAGGAAAAGATCAGTTTTAAATGGCATTTTAAAAGTCATTTTCCTTTAATTACATTAAAAAAACCGCCTGTGAAGACAATCACAAATTGAGCTCAGCAGAGATAGGAGGATCTTTGGGGTTCACCATTCCCCTCCACAAATAATTTTCATTAATGGAGAGCTAGGAATTTTCTATGCATATTTTCTACAATCTTATTTTTTGGGGGTGAGATTTAATTTTTAAAACCTAGAATGAGAAACCCTAAGTACAATTTACCTTGTGTTCGTAGTGTACCAAAATCTAGCATTTCTGTTGATGAATAGATTCCTGGAGCTTTACAAAAAAGAAAAGGAAAACCATTAATATTTTCTTATTCTAGTATAGCAATATAAACTGAATATTTTGAATACTGCATTTTCCTACAAACCTGTTGTAACCTCTACTTCAACAGGAAGAATGATAAATTTTGTGTTGTCTGAGGCATTTGTTTTTATTCTAATGAAGGCTGTATGATTATCTGCTTCTCTTGAAGAAAAGCTGGCTCTCATCACTCCCTTTGTTTCATAGGGGGGAATTTCCTTTTGAAATAATCAGACACAAATAAGAATGCAGTAGCTCCAATAAGGCTGCAACAAACATATACTGTTAAAAAAAATTCAGAATATTTGGTGTCATTTTTATGCATAGACAATACTCTAAAAAGAATTAGCAGTATATTGGAGTGGATAATAATTGCATATTTATAAAAAAGAAAAGAAGGGCTAGCTAACAATCTACCGATAGCACAATACAAGATACATTCAGATTTCTGCGTCAGCATGTTTGGCCCGAGGAAAAGCGTGCCTGTAGTGAGGTGGTGTGGTTCCCCGCCACCCTGGAGAGGGACAAGCCTCTCAGGACACCCAAATGGGTGGAGCCCACCAATCCTGAGCCCGCCCCCAGAGGTCAAGGCCTAGGACAGGAAGTATGAAAGCCCAGCCCCAGAGCTTACTAGAGGAACAGCCGCTGGAGAGACCAGATGCCTGGTTGGTAGATCCCAGCAATCAGCTGCTGACCTGAAGACTAGCCTGATCTGCCAATGCCTGATGCCAACCAGAGCCCCGAGGGGCTGTCAAGCCTGCCCCGTGCAAGTTACCGAGAGGAGTTGCCAAGCCTGCCCTTTGCCAGTTACCCTGAGGAGCCCATGGTGCTTGACCCCTTGGAGGACACCGTCCAGACCCAGGTACCTATAAGGGGGACTTAGGAAGTAGCCCAGGGGCAGCCAACCCTAATCTGGCTGCAGCACTGCCAGAGCCTATGCCAGTGTGTTGTGGCCAGGATCCCCACTGACTCAGCAGCAGGCCTTCTGCTGCTGGTAAGGCTCCAGGCTGGGATGCAGTGGAGTGGGTGGGCCTGCGTCCCCCCTCTCCCAGGTCCTTCGGAGCCAAGAGTCTGGACTTGCTGTTTACCTGCCTTGCCTGTCTGAGAGCCTGAGCCATTGACTCTTTGCTGCCCCACCCTGACCCAGGGCCTGCTCATTATATAACAGTGAGCCCGTGACTCACTACTGCCTGCTGACAGGGAGTGAATAACTGTGATATGCCTCTCCTGCTGCCGCGGCGAGAGACTCCCACGGCCAGGCTAATTCCCTGTCACAACTTAAAGGAAGTAGTGAGGCAGTGTGGTTCCCCGCCGCCCCAGAGAGGGCCAAACCCCTCTACAGTGCCACATGCTGATCTCTAGCAATGCTACTGAGGGACTGAAAGTGGAGCCTTAGGAGGAGGTCCTCAGCCCTCTTCTGTTGGAGTGAAGGCTTAGGTTGCCTTGCAACAGAGTTTTTCTTGGGACTCTGAGAAGGGGCCAGAAGAAATTTTCAACGCTTATCAGAAAGACATACAGGCATAACTGGAATTTTGTTGTATTCACATTGGATGGAGTTCATATTTAAGAGGAGATTTTTAATAGCACAAATAATCACTTGAATACAGGGTAATACAAAAGCAACATACAATAAACTTACATTTCCATCATAACCAAATATAGGTTTATGCGTTTATTCAACACAACATGCAGGTTTTTTTCTCTTAGACAATGAAGAAATGTTTCTCCTTTAATAATAAAGGTTGTCAGCCACAGCAAAGAAAATTATAAGGTGATTTATACACTGTTTAATAGCCATAAACTCTGTGCACTGCAATCATACATTGCTAACATGTTGCATTTTGTATCTTAAAGATGTAGCTTTAAGCTGCTGAAATGTATTTTGGTTTCTCTATAGAACTTCCTACTGAAGGATAAAAGCCTCTGTCAGTCCCTTCTTCAAAAGGGCACCACTCATCTCAAAATAGAGGTAGAAAAGAAATGAAGGTAGAGTACACTTCTATAAAAAAGGTATTTCTGAAATTAATCAAGCCCAGAACTAGAATAGTGACAGTACACCCCTTCACTCATGGATGCATAAACTAAGGATGTACATTTGGAAGTTCTTCTTTGGGAATCTTTCACCCTGCAACAGTCATATACATAATTTGACATCCTATACATGACAATGGTCAAGTGGCATCGTGACCCCAAAATGAATCACTGTATATTTTTCTATTTTTCCCATTTCAGAAAAATACATAACATGAGTAGATACCTGCAATTAAATAAGTATCTGACCCAACTCTCATTGACTTCAATTTAATAATAATCATTTGTATGCTTATCTACTTTTTAAATGGTTGCTGAACAAGAACAAAAATCACCAGACCAAAATGAATATAGAACCTGTTAGAAAACATATTACCACTCACCCACAGTTTTTTTGTACCCCCTTGTTGACCTGTTGGAAGCTCTAGGTGGAGATCACCTCCACTTGAATACATTTCTACCACCTATGACAAAAAATAAATATTAAAAAGAACTTTCATTAGTTATGTGAAATTATAATCTAATCAACAGTGTAATGGACCAGCAAAGGCACAAGAGCACAGTCTGTTGGATCTATTCCAATTTTGATAAATTAGATTTTGCTGATTTCAGATAGTTACAGTGTTAAGCTTCAGGAAACAGGCACCTTCTACATCTATGTATGTCAGAATTTGTAGAGCATAAGGTGTCGCATTTACGGAAATCACATCATTGGAAGATTGGTTTTCTCTTCCAGGCACAGCTACCACTTCCAACATTACCTATGTCTGAATGTTAGAACACTTTTGCCCTCAGAAGATATTTCTGTAAATTTTAAAAAGAAGCCATCCACACAATGAGGTAGTTTAGGACAAGTTACATCTATTTTATTTATTTATTTAACTTCAGTAGAGGAAAATAAATTTGGTTTTAGTTTCAGTACTTTCAGACTTCCAATACTTTTGGCAGTCTTTGACAAATAAACAGTCATTTTTAAGGAAACTTTTTCCCTTTCTTTTTTATTAATGTTTTAGAATTGACATTTTTCATCCATAAATCTCAACACTTTACAAAAAAGTGGTTAAGAATGATTACACTCCATTTTACAGTTGAACACATGCATAGAGAAGTTAAGTAACTTGTCTGTGTTCAAACAATGAATCACTTTCCTTAATTCTCTGCTTTGAAAATATACTGCATTCTGCTTGCATCAATGTTTTTCCTTAATTACCAGCGAAGGCAAAGATTAAGCACATATACTAACTTCTAAAGTGGCTTGTCAAGTTTAATTTTTTACATGAGTATTATGAAAAGTGCTTTTAAATTGGCTACTTTTTGATTCTCTCTTTAGAGAGTAGTTTCACATAAGAAAGCCAAATCATGCAAACTTCTATTCAATTTTCTGCCTGTGAGCAATCCCAATGATTCTAGTGGGACTTGCATGTAAAGTGTTTATAATTTGTAAGATTTGGCCCTAAATTTACATACCTGTTTATTTGTAATTCTGTACAATTCTTTGAACACAGCTTCTCAAAATATTAAATTAGACAATCAAGTCATCAAAATCAGTTACGAGTGTTTTCTCCTTTAGTGCATTTTAAACAGAGCACACAGTGCTCAAAATACCAGAAAAGGAGTTTTGAAAAGCGGGGTGGGAAGGGGAAAGAGAGGGAAGCATTCTTAAACAAAAACACTTTTTTAATGCAATTTCAAAGCAAACAGTGAACAAATTTCAGTGAACACTGTAAAAAATAAACACACACATGAAACTGGCACCTGATGCTCACCTGCAAAGGTTCACTGTGGGGATTATGTATATTTATTATTGGAGAAAAACTGCTATTTACAGGAACTCTTGCCCCAATAAAAGGGCGCAACCGATAAGGGTTCGGGACTCCAACACCAAACACCTGTTTCAAACCAGAGAAAAAAGTCTTAGTTTCTGCAACTAGTATTGTATCTACAAAATGTGTCAATTTTAGGGAACAGACTCAGCAATTTTTCAAATAAATGCCATCAATTTAAAGTGTGCTCTAACTCTGAAAATTAATTTTAAAAAGACATCATGGAAATCCTTGTTTATTTCAGATCAAGCTGACTCAGTGTACAACCAAAAGTATGATTTCTATATCTGCCACCTCTGCTAACAACTGACACACAAACACAAAACATTGAGAGTGACAAAAGTCAGGTCAGATTGTTGATCTCTCTGGTCCGATATTTTTTCTGAGTGGTCAGTACCAGATGTTTCACAAAGGTGAAACATCTCATAACAGACAGTTACAGCATAGCTGTAATTTCTTCCTAAACATCTAAACTTCCTCTCTGTTCTATATAAATTCTAATGTCACGCTCATGGTCATAGTATCTGAGCAGCAGGCTAACAAGCAGAAACATGGGTATTTCTCTATATTTTTCTATCCTATCCATTTTAGCTACAAATGTTCTCATTATCCACACAGCTAATTTATTTATTTATTTTTTGAAATTATGATAACCTCTTCACTTGAATTATATTTAGTGGAAATGAGTTCCACAGATTAACTGCACAGTGAATACAAAAAATGTCCTTTAATCAGTTTTAAAATTTCTGTCTTTCAATTTCACTGTATCCTCCCTTGCCCTAGTACTATAAGAAAATACACTGAGCACTTTAACCTACATCCACCTTGCCTGCTTTATTCTTCTCCTCTCTGACACTTTACTGTGCGACTTTGGACTAGAACCAAACTTTAAAATCTAGCATATGAATTATTATATTAAGTTGGCCCATTGGGCATCTAGTAAACAACAGCAGCAAAATTACTGGCATATAACTTCTGCAGTTACTTTTAAAAAAATATATTGCTAGGGAATTCAGTACAGATTTTCAAAAACTGGTTTAGTAACCAGCTCACAGAATCTACTTGCCCACCACCATTTCTCCTTCCCACTCATTTCTCATATGCCTAACAGCATTGGTAGATTTACTACTGGCAAGTACTTCATTTACTAATTATTTGAATCAACTTACAAGTGACCTAGAAGTTGACATCTCTATCACATTGCCAACCTTTTGAATAATTCCATCCTCCTAACTTAACACTAAGACATCCACATTATATTTGGAGGAACCTTTGGCTTTCCCTAGTACATACAAGATATACGAAGAATACCTACCCTTACATGGAAGTTATTTAATATCTTATTTGGATACCCTTATTCTCACTGAACAGCATCCACAATATGAGTTAGGGGGTCAGATTCTTGCCCTTAATTGATAAGCTTTCTGCACAACACCAAAGGAAAGCATTCTGTCAAAAATGTTGCTCCAGTCAGGAATAGACACAAACTTGTGGTAACAATGGGCAAGCTACTGCATAATTTTGTCTTCAGGGAACTTTTCTGACAAGATGCTCAGTATTAGGTTTTGATAGGGGGATTTACATATAACAATTTGTCAGAATAATGGTGTTTAAAGGTATTAATGCTCTCAGTCTGGCAACAAATTCTGTGGCACTTTTCTCCATTTCTTGGCACCTCCCTAGCTGGCTAAACAACACTTTTTATACCTGCCACTAAACATATTCACAAAAGATATTTACAGACCTATATGGTTATCTATTTTAAGAATGTTAAAAAGATTATTCTCCCATTTCTTCTCTTACCTGGTAAGTAAATACCCCATGATTGGAAGTGTTAATAAATAAAGTGTTCTCTACATTCCCAACTACTCTTGCAAGGAAAACTACATCAAAAGATGTGTTCCCTCCTGGAAGAATTTTCTGAAAAATAAAAGCAATGAGAAAAGAAGAATATTTAGGGAGGACTTTACACCTTTCAAATAAACAATGTTGCATGTTGTAGTCAAGAATCCTCTCCAGTGTATTTCATGGCAAACTTGACCTATATTCTATGGAAAGGATTCTGCAGCAGACTAGAAATTCTCTGGCAGCTTCACATAAAGGAAAAGAGGTTTTAAACTCAGTTAAATGTGAATATGAATAATATAATTAATACATTACATGTTTAATTTGAAATTATGATTAAAATTTACACTACACCTTATGTTTTTATGTTCAATATCCTTCAGAAACTTTGTACTGATAACTTATAGCTGCATAACAAATATTGGTGTGAATAAATTAGCAATTATGGCAGAACTCTTGGATGCACAGAAGGTTGTTAAGAGATTATGCTTTTGGGGGCAGGAACCATAACAACATGTGTGTTTGTATAGCACCTTAAGATGCTACCCAAAATAAAAAAAAAATGAATATTTCTGTTAAAGTTATTAGCAGTTAAAACGTTCTGACATTTAATGACATCAAGTTTCAGCATTAACACTCGTGGATATGAATGAGGCCATTTACTCCTGCGTTAGAATTACTGTTTCAGACAGCCTTATACCTCAGGAAGATATCATTACATTGTTTTACACTTCATTAATGTTTTTAAAGTTTTCTTTGTAACTATACAGGCTAGAAACTCTATTTTATTTTTAAATGCAGCTCAGATCCTGGAGTATAGTTCTGGCACAAAGAGAGGAATCTGAAGGAAAGTCAGCAACCACAGAATGGCACAGTAAGCGGGGCTTTGACTAAATGAGTTAATACATTTCTAATATCAGTCATATTTTCTCTTCACTGTAATTTGTTTTCTTCAAATCAGTTTAAGATCGCCACAATGAAAGCTATATAGTTCAAAGAATGTTTAGCTGAAACTGCACATTTAAAACATTAGCAAAAAAGTTAGAGGAACAAAGCAATATTTAAGCTATTGTATACTTAGTTAGAAATAATTAATATATTCCTATGGGTTTCTAACAGCATAATCTAAAATGTTACTGAAATTTCTTAAAGATTTTAGTTTGAAAACAGTCAATTTCATAAGGAGAAAATACTATGCATCACCTATTCATTCTACCTTTACATAGGCAAAAGGAATTTGAATCTCAGTGTCCACATAGTTGTATGACACTGCAAACTTCAACCTTAAATCAGGACCTTAAATCCTGATGAGTATTCAACACTTAGAACCAAAACATTCCATAATATTAAAGATTACAGTACAGGGTTTGGGCACTGATTATCAAAAGGCACTCTTTTATTATCCAGTTTTGCCACTTTGGTGGTGAAACACCAGTGCATCAACTCTCACCACGCATCACTTCACTGACTTATTAAAATTTCAAAAAGTGTCAGTGTTCATTATCTTTAAATGGAGAAAAAGTAAAATCTATTCCCACTTTTCCTTCTTTCCTCTTCATCTCATCCATCACTTATAAGAAACAGCAATAAAACATTTGTTTTGAAAAACTCACATTAAACATTAAATATGCTAAGTTTTTTTTTCATCTTTCTGTCCAAACTATGTTAATTCTGCATTGTGATATTTTTATACGTTTTTAAATGGAAGGAATTTCTACAAAATTTAAGGGGGGGGAGGAAATGGTAAACCAATCTTGACAGTGTCCTTTAAATAATAAAAATGAATTGCCATTTCACTGACAAATGAAGCAAGACAAATGAGAAATTTATTTGGCCAGATAAAGACTGGAATTAACCATTGGTAAATTCAGGATAATGAACCGTTTTCCTACCACATCCTCAAATCTCACTCATATTCAAAGCTATTTGATAAAGTAAATTTTTAAAAATTATTTTTTTCTAAACCTTGATTTATTGACTATTAAAATATCATAATTCTCAACACTGAGAAAGGACATCTCATGGTTAAGGACCCAAAAGCTGTTAGTTTTCTCAACACAACTAGACAAAAAAACGAAATGCACACAGGTGCTGGCCCTCTTCAGATTTCTTGATTGAGAGCTCAATGCCTGTCTCATTTGCTTCACGGGCCTTGGAAAAAACTGCTCTGATGGGTTAGTAACAAGTACAACCCCCTGTAAATTTGTCATACTAAAGGCAACACATGTACAATCAGCAGAGCTTCGAGACATCCACTCTATCAAGAGTACTGTACATAAGGTTTACAAGAGGCAGAAAGGTTTAACTAAAATTAATCAGATTCTTTGTAATGTTAAATCCAAAGAATGAAGTAAACATATTAAGGTATTTCTGATCTCAGTGTGACAGTTCAAATCTCACTGTTCAATTTGGCTTGTATCTGTTATAGCAATATGTTGGCTCTATATGTATTTTCTATTAATTTTAATTTTCTAAACTGCGTTCAGCTAAGAAACAAAATTCCCAATGTGAAGTGTTCATTAACCATGCTAATAGCAGCTGCTTCAAGAAAAATGCAAGCTCAAAGAGCACAAAGGGAACTGAAGACCCTTTGAAAGATCCTTAAGGTATATCAGAAACTTTTGGGCTACTTGTTTTTTGGAAAGATTTTTTTTTTCCTTCAAATGCACAGCATTTCTGTATCCATCTTAAAGGACTCACCTCTTGGACAGATTCAAAGACTTCTTTTGAAATGGGTGAAAGTATGGATCTGTACCCTTTCAAAATTAAGCAAACTGAAAGATGCTTCTGAGACCTGTACTGAACATCTAAGCAAATAGGTTAGAACTTTAAAATACAACTGTACTTGTGGACTGATATCTGATTAAAGGATACAGTAATGTATGACTTATAAAAACACCACATGGATTCAGAGCTTCACTGGATTACAAGAGAAGGAATGGAACTAGACACAGTTTGTGATTCAGAGGGACCGATTATTCTCTGAAAGTGATTCACATTATTGACAATTTAACAATGGATCTCCCCCAGCTGCTCCTCTAGTGATATTTAAAGCAGTTTGGCTGCTAGTGTAAACAGGAAGAAATTGTTTTCAGCATCTCCACAGAAGCATCCTAGAGGCATAGTATGATATAGGTTCTGTTAGAGTTTTAAACTATTGGATCCCGTCTACATTACCAACCAAACTGTACTGACATCAGTTGACACAGATCTAGAAGGAACCAGTTGACAACCATTGTCAGTAAAAGGTTACTGTCCTAATTTAGACAAACCATGGGGGGTGGGGGAGGGGAGGAGGAGGGAGCCTCAGACAGCAACTAGCTGACACAGGATTTCCTAAAAGGTAAGACTTAGCTAGTATTCTCTGTAACTAACCTTAGAGCACAGCTGGCTACATTTTTCATAATCTTAATCTAGTTGTGTCTGCGTATTTACTGTTTCCAATTTTCTCCCTTATGATAAACGCATTTAAAAACCCCACACATTCCTGGAATTGGATGCAGAAACTATTACCACAAAAAAATCTGCTGATAGGTACCAAAAGAGTAAACTGACTGACATTAAAGGAAGCAGGAATGATCTAGTGAGCTTAAGGATCAGGTTAAGGCAGAGGAGTTTCAGTTGCTCCCTGCAAAAATACTTGTCTTAGTTTAACGAGTCCTAAGGATTTCAATGCAGGTTCCTTTCATGGCAAAATTAGTAAGACTTTACTGGAAAGAAATGTTTAGAATGTAAAGGAAAGTGGTATACAAACAATCAATGGTGCAAGTAGGACGGTACAGGCCGGTATGCCGTACCAGTAAGATATTTATAGCCAGTACACCATACCAGAAAGACATGGGAGGAGCAGAATGTGGGGCTGTGTTCTCTGGCGCGGCTGTACCACCCCCAGCCCTTCCATGCAGCTGCGTCTCCTGGCTGGGATCTGTACAGCAGCCCTACCAGAGGACTGGGCTGGTGGTGGTACAGCCATTCCAGGGCTGAACCACAGGGCTCTCCTGGGAACTGCAGCAGCGAAAGGAGCAGGGAACCGCAGCGATAAAGGAGCAGAACGCCAGCAGCTCCCCTGGAGTGGCTGTACTGTTCCCCTATCCCAGCCCCACCCCACGCCCTGTCCTCCGGCAAGGCTGTACAGACCCCAGACAGGACTCAGGAGACGCATCTGCATGGAAGGACTCAGGGGAAGTACCGCCATGCCAGAGGAGTTGCCAGTGTGGGGCTGTCCAGCGCCCCACGTTCTGCTCCATTCACCGCTGTGGTTCCAGAGAGCCCTGCAGTTCAGAAGTCTCCAACACAGCAAAAAGATGACAGAGCCTCCCTTGCTCCCCCCAGGTAACATGAGATGGATCTTGGGGAGGGGATGGGGCCCCAGGCTGGGGCAAGGAGGAGTCATGTCTAGAAGTCACATGCACCCACCCTGTTTCCCTTCCATGAGTGCAGCGTACTGATAAGAAATGAATTCTACTTGCATCACTGCAAAAATGGTTAGTATACTGTACTATAACTAAAACCAAACCACCACCCTAAACTCTGTTATTCCGAGACCTAGGCCTCGTCTACACTACGCGTTTATACCGAATTTACCAGCGTTAAACTGATTTAACCCTGCACCCGTCCACACAACGAAGCCCTTTATATCGATATAAAAGGCTCTTAAAACCGATTTCTGTACTCCTCCTTGACGAGGGGAGTAGCGCTGAAATCGTTATTGCCATGTCAGATTAGGGTTAGTGTGGCCGCAATTCGACGGTATTGGCCTCCAGGCGGTATCCCACAGCGCACCATTGTGACCGCTCTGGAAAGCAATCTGAACTCTGATGCACTGGCCAGGTAGACAGGAAAAGCCCCGCGAACTTTTGAATTTAATTTCCTGCTTGCCCAGCGTGGAGCACTGATCAGCACGGGTGGCCATGCAGTCCCAAATCCAAAAAGAGCTCCAGCATGGACCGTACGGGAGATACTGGATCTGATCACTGTATGGGGAGACAAATCTGTTCTATCAGGAGCTCCATTCCAGAAGACGAAATGCCAAAGCATTTGAAAAAATCTCCAGGCTACGATAGACAGAGGCCACAGCAGGGACTCAACACAGTGACACGTGACAAGCGTAACGGAAAGCCAAAGAATCAAATGACGCTCATGGAGAGGGGACTGAGGACTCAAGCTATCCCACAGTTCCCACAGTCTCCGAAAAGCATTTGCATTCTTGGCTGAGCTCCCAGTGCCTGAAGGGTCAAAAACATTGTCGCCAGTGTTTCAGGGAATATGTCGTCAATTTACCCCCCTCCCACCCTCAAAGAAAAGGGAAAAAAAATTGTTTCTTGCCTCTTTCCAATGTCACCGTATGTCTACTGTATGCTGCTGGTAGACGGGGTGCTGCAGCGCTAAACAGCAGCATTCCCTCCCCTTCCCTCCCCGGTGGCAGACAGTACGATACAAAATGACTGATCGCAATCCTCGTCATCATCCTGTGAGTGCTCCTGGCTGGCCTCGGTGAGGTCGGCCGGAGGCGCCTGGGCAAAAATGGGAGTGACTCCTGGTCATTCCCTTCTTTAAGCTTTGTCTCCTGGAGATTCAGTCCTGGCAGATGGTGCAATAGGGGTGGTAACCATCCTCATCATAGCAGCTGGAGGCTGAGCTCCTCTCCCCCACCTCCTTTCATGTCTAATGGAGATTCTGGACTATCACAGCAGCGGAAAGCTGTGCTCCTCTCCCCCCCACACCCATTAATGAATAATAGAGATGTCCTGCCTGGAATATCATAGCAGCAGAAGGCTGCCTCCCCCTCATTTTATCTCACTAAAAAGTCAGTGTTTCTTATTCATGCATTCTTTATTACTTCATCACAGAAATGGGGGGACACTGCCACGGTAGCCCAGGAGGGGTGTGTGAGGAGGGAAACAACAGGTGGGGTTGTTGCAGGGGCACCCCCTAGAATGGCATGCAGCTCATCATTTCTGCAGGATATCTTGGGCTCTGAGCCGGAGTGACTGTGCTCTCTGGTTCTCTAGGAGACTTGCCCCATATTCTAGGAAGGATTCACTCTATTTTTAGACAAAACATAAACAAGGGAATGACCTGTGAAATCATTCCCATTTTTGTCCATGCGCCCCCAGCCAACCTCAGCGAGGCCAGCCAGGAGCACCCACGACAGCAGCAGATGGTACAATATGACTGGTAACCGTCATTGCCAATTTCCAAAGCAGCAGATGGTGCAATAGGGCTGGTAACTGTCTCTGCTACCTTGCAAAGGAAAATGAATGCTGCTGTGTAGCACTGCAGTACCGCCTCTGTCAGCAGCATCCAGTATACATACAGTGAGAGTGAAAACAGGCTAAACAGGCTCCATGGTTGCCATGCTATGGCGTCTGCCAGGACAATCCAGAGAAAAAGGGCGCAAAATGATTGTCTACTATTGCTTTCATGGAGGAAGGATTGAGTGACGACATTTACCCAGAATCACCCGCGACACTGTTTTTGCTCCATCATGCATTGTGATCTCAACCCAGAATTCCAATGGGCAAGGGAGACTGCGGGAACTATGGGATAGCTACCCACAATGCAACGCTCTGGAAATCAACGCTAGCCTCGGTACATGGACGCACACCACCGAATTAACATGCTTAGTGTGGCCGCATGCACTCGACTTAAAACAGATTGTATTAAAAAATGGTTTATGTAAAATTGGAATAATCCCGTAGTGTAGACATACCCCTATGCTAGAAAGTTACTCTGCTCTAAACAGGATTAGACTGACAGTAGTAAAAACATCTGCACACAGCCTAAACTAAGCATAAATCACTGTTACAACTAGTGTTGAGAAACAGCCTAGAAATTTTGAAGTGCATTGCTACATGTACCCTACATCTCAGCTTCTTCTCTGGCCAACTTAATAATATTCACTGATGAACACAGGAAAAGCAGCTTCCTAGGGTCCTCCAATTGAAGTGAAGGTTGTTGTGACATAGCTTGGCAACCTTTGGGAAGAAAAACCAGGATTCATAAAGGAAAGCGTGCAAGTCACAACTGCAGTCAGGCCTGGATATTTAATTGCTGAAAATACCTTTAGAAATTAAAAGTTGTTTGATCAGTCTTGGTAAAGATCAAAAGAACTGAAGAATCGATAAAGTTTTAGATATCCACCAGAAATTTTGTTTAAAGCAAGAGCTACTCATTACAAAGAGAAACAAGTTTTTACAATCGTAAGAAAAACACGATAACTTTAATAAGCAGAGTAACTCACCCCATTTTGAAAGAATGATGCATGAAAATGTGATGTTGTAGCAGATATTGATACTAATATAATAGTTTCTTCTGAACTAGGGTTATGTAGATAAACTTTTTCCATTTTTGGCATCCCAACGGGCCTGTCAAAAGACAAGAGAAAGAATATAAAAGTCTATTCAGAATGTTTTTACTGTGTTTTATTAGATAGAATTATTATTAGGTTTCATATCACAGAAGACTGGACAAGAAA
The DNA here is from genome assembly GCF_025201925.1 of Gopherus flavomarginatus. Taxonomy (NCBI): domain Eukaryota; kingdom Metazoa; phylum Chordata; order Testudines; family Testudinidae; genus Gopherus; species Gopherus flavomarginatus. The sequence continues at coordinate 249,293,931 of NC_066617.1, read as the reverse complement.
TACAAATTTAAATAAAGCAGTGAAAAGAATTCCCATACGCAAGTCCTCATTAAAAGCATTATGAAGCAATACTTAAGTCTCACCTGGAAATAAGAAAAGCAACACCTTCTTACAAACTTGCTCTTGTTCTGTAGTTTAATTATTTATTTTATTTGATTATACACTTTTCTGTGGTGCTTGTAGTGGTATCTGGACACACCCTAAACCAGGGGCGGCCAACCTGAGCCTGAGAAGGAGCCAGAATTTACTAATGTACATTGCCAAAGAGCCACAGTAATATGTCAGCAGTTCCCTCCCCGACCCTTCAGCTCTCCCCACCCCGATCCCAGCACCTCCCACCCACTGGCAGCCCCGCTGATCAGCACCTTCCCCTCCCTTCCCGCACTTTCCGATCAACTAGTTCGTAGTGTGCAGGAGGCGGGGGGTGGGGGGGGAGGAATGAGGGCTGGGCAGGTCCAGGGGTTGAGAAGTGAGCACCCCCCGGCACATTGGAAAGTTGGCACCTGTAGCTCCAAGCCCTGGAGTCGGAGCCTACACAAGGAGCCACATATTAACTTCTGAAGAGCCGCATGTGTCTCTGAAGCCCCAGGGGTTGGCAACTCCTGCCCTAAACATTAAGAATTTAACCTAAGCATCTCTGTGAAGTAAAGTAATATCACTGTTTTATAGATGAAACTGAGACAAAGCCATCATTCCTTTCTTGTATAAGTTTGTAACATCAAAGCAACTTAAAAAAAAAAGGGAACGCACAACACCAATCCACAACTCTCAAATGCTGAAATTATTTTCATCAGATCTTCACGAGCAGCCCTATCTGGGTCCTGTGTTTCCTATCCATTTACTATAAAGAAAATGTACTGTATTTTAGAAGCATACAAATATATACATCACTTTTGATTCAGTATTATAATATAATCTAATATTCTTATTTGAATGTTACATCTCTAGGACAACATAGAAAAGGTTCTTAAAATACACTTCAGGTAACCAAATCAGGCTATCAGTGCAGAAAGCTCTAGAGAGCAGTGAAACTACAAAATCCATTCACTTGACAAAAACGATGAACAAACAGCAAGCTTTTCAGTAACAGTAAAATCAAACAGATAATTTGTTCTACGAAGTTTTTTTACTCACTCCTTTTATTAAAGCACATATATACTGACAAAACAAGACATGCTTTGATTTCATGATTGCTTTTCAGACTTCAATGTGTCTGAAGAAATTTGTTTTATACTTCATAAAACATACCTTTCACATAAACCATTCTGGGATTAATGTGTATGTAACCAACAAGTTTACTCCAAGTTAGTCTCTGAAAGTTACCGTCAGCTCATGTGTGTACTTGCTCCCTAAAACTGTAGTCTGTCTATTCAAATAGCGTACACTTTCATTACAGTAGATACCATAGAGCAATTCCAGTAAATAGTTTTATACAAATCAAAAGGGTTGAAGATCCTTGCAACTTAAGTTTTGGCTAGTTACCAGTTTACTTAACAAATGCTAGTGTAATTATGCAATTGTTTCTATAACATTTCATTTCAGGTTCCAAATGTGAAGCAGAATAATTTTGCTGACTGTCAAGCAGGCGTTTGACAGATACCTGAGTGATAATAATCAACCTGCATCACAATTAACTGATCATTTAGGTAACTGGAAAATGCTTCCTGTTTATGAAGTAAAACTGTGCTAAGCATCCTGAAGCTAAAGGCCAAGGTGTTATTGGTTGATCACAGGATGACTATGAGCCGCCAATGTGATATGGCCGTTAAAAAAAGCTAATGCAGTCTTGGGATGCATCAGGCGAGGTATTTCCAGTAAAGATAAGGTGGTGTTAGTACCATTATATAAGGCACTGGTGAGACCTCATCTGGAATAGTGTGTGCAGTTCTGGTCTCCCATGTTTAGGAAGGATGAATTCAAACTGGAACAGGTACAGAGAAGGGTTACTAGGATGATCCGAGGAATGGAAAAAAGACGGTTACTCACCTTTGTAACTGTTGTTCTTCGAGATGTGTTGCTCATATCCATTCCAGTCAGGCGCACACCTATCCATTCCAGTTAGGTGTGCGCGCGCGCCGCGTGCATGTTAATCGGAAGATTTTTACTCTAGCAACCCCCAGTGGATCAGCTGGGTCGCCCCCTGGAGTGGCGCCGCCATGGCGCCAGATATATACCCCTGCCGACCTGACCGCTCCTCAATTCTTTCTTGCCGGTTACTCTGACAGTGGGGAAGGAGGGCGGGTTTGGAATGGATATGAGCAACACATCTCGAAGAACAAACAGTTACAAAGGTAATTGTCTTTTCTTCTTTGAGTGCTTGCTCATATCCATTCCAGTCAGGTGATTCCCAAGCCTCACCTAGGCAGTGGGGTCAGAGTGAGATGTCGCAGAGTGTAACACCGCAGAGCCAAAGGCTGCATCATCCCTGGACTGCTGAACCAGGGCATAGTGAGAGGCAAAGGTATGGACCGAGGACCAGGTAGCTGCGCGACATATCTCGTGAATCGGCACGTGAGCCAGGAAAGCAGCAGATGAGGCTTGAGCCCTGGTAGAGTGGGCCGTGAGGTGGCTCAACGGAACATGAGCCAAGTCATAACAGGCGCAGATCCACGATATCACCCAGGATGAAATCCTCTGTGAAGAAACGGGTAGGCCCTTCATACGCTCTGCCACTGCGATGAAGAGTTGGGGGGTTCTGCAGAAGGGCTTTGTCCACTCTATATAAAAAGCGAGTGTTCTACGGACGTCTAGGGAGTGCAGCTGTTGCTCCCTGCACGATGAATGTGGCTTCGGGAAGAAGACGGGAAGGAAGATCTCCTGGTTAACATGGAAGGCCGATACCACTTTGGGGAGAAAGGCCGGGTGTGGTCGCAACTGCACTTTGTTCTTGTGGAACACAGTATATGGAGGGTCCGCCGTGAGAGCCCGGAGCTCGGAAACTCGTCTTGCCGATGTGATGGCCACAAGGAAAGCGGTTTTCCAGGACAGGTAGAGAAGGGAGCAAGTTGCTAATGGCTCGAATGGGGCCGACATAAGTCTGGTAAGAACCAGGCTGAGGTCCCAGGTTGGGGCAGGGCGCCGTACCTGGGAGTATAGCTGCTCCAAGCCCTTGAGGAATCTTGATACCATAGGATGTGAAAACACTGAGCGACCATTCTCCCCGGGTGGAAGGTAGAGATGGCAGCCAAGTGCACCCTCAAAGATGATGATACCGTTAGGCCCTGTTGTTTAAGGGACCAGAGGTAGTCCAAGATGGTGGGGATGGAGACCTCGGTGGGAAGAACGTTGTGTTCTCCACACCAGCATGAGAAACGCTTCCTCTTGGCCAGATATGTTGCTCTAGTGGAAGGTTTTCTGCTACCCAAGAGTACTTGTTGCACTGGGGCTGAGCAACGCATCTCAGACTGGGTCAACCACTCAGGAGCCATGCCGTGAGATGGAGGGACTGTAGGTCTGGGTGATGCAGTTTGCCGTGGTCCTGAGTTATCAGGTCCAGGTGGAGAGGTAGTGGGTTAGGGTCGGCTATTGACAGGTCTAGCAACATGGTGTACCAGTGCTGCCTGGGCCACGCTGGAGCGATCATGATCAAGCGGGCTCTGTCCCTGCATACTTTCAGCAGGACCTTGTGGACGAGCGGGAACAGTGGAAAAGCATATAGCAGGTGAGTCGTCCCCGGTATCAGGAAGGCATCCGCTATCGAACCCTGTGAGAGGCCTTGAAAGGAACAGAACATCTGGCATTTCCTGTTCTTGCGGGACGCGAAGAGGTCTACATGGGGAAATCCCCACTTCCGGAAGACCAAAAGAATAACGTCTGGGCGAAGTGACCACTCGTGAGAAAGGAAGGATCTGCTGAGGCGATCCGCCAGAGTGTTCCGAACCCCTGGGAGAAAGGACGCTATGAGGTCTATAGAGTGGGCTATACAAAAAATCCCAGAATTGAATGGCTTCCTGACAAAGGGTCGAGGACCTTGTCTCGCCCTGCTTGTTTATATAGTATATGGCTGTTGTGTTGTCGGTGAATATTGACACACAACGGCCTTGCAAGTGCTGTTGGAATGCCTGGCAAGCAAGGCGGACTGCTCTCAGCTCCCGGACATTGATGTGCCCGGCCAGTTCCTGAGATGACCAAAGGCCTTGCGTGCGTAGATGCCTGAGGTGAGCACCCCAGCCGAGAGATGATGCGTCTGTCATCAGGGACGCAGAGGGCTGGGGTGGATGGAACGGCAGCCCTGCACACACCAGGGTGGGGGTCAGCCACCAGTCAAAGGAGCCTAGGATGCTCGGGGGAATGGTGACGACCATGTCTATGGCATCCCTGCCTGGTCGGTACACTGAGTTGAGCCACAATTGGAGGGGACGGAGGTGCAGTCTGGCGTATTTCGTCACAAACGTGCAGGCCACCATGTGACCCAGGAGACCTAGGCAAGTGTGAACTGAAGTCAAGGGAGCAGCTTGCAGACTCTGGATGATGGCCACCATTGCCTGGAACCAGGGCAGCGGTAAGCAAGCTCTGGCGAGGATGGAGTCCAGGGTGGTGCCAATGAAGTCTATCCTCTGAGTGGGAATCAGAGTGGACTTTTCCGCATTGATCATTAGGCTTAGATGTAGGAAAAGGTCTTTGACAATGCGGACGTGATGGATCACTTGTGCCTCAGAGGTCCCTCGGATGAGCCAGTCTAGATACGGAAAAACGTGTATCCAACGGCAGCGGAGGTGGGCGGCGACTACAGCCATGCATTTCGTAAATACTCTTGGGGCTGTAGAGAGGCCGAACGGTAGGACCGCAAACGGAAAACGTTGGCGCTTGACTACGAACCAGAGGAACCTCCTGTGAGGAGGGTAGATGGCTATGTGAAAATATGCATCTTTCACGTCGAGGGCGGCATACCAGTCTCCGGGATCCAGGGATGGGATGATGGTCCCCAGGGATACCATACAGAACTTCAACTTTATCATGTATCTGTTGAGTTCCCGCAGATCCAGGATAGGTCTGAGACCCCCCTTTGCCTTGGGGATTAGGAAGTAGCGCGAGTAAAATCCTGTGCCCCATTGGTGTTCCGGTACCTCCTCTATGGCTCCTTTGGCAAGGAGCGTCTGCACCTCCTGGAGGAGGAGCTGCTCATGAGATGGGTCCCTGAAGAGGGACGAGGAAGGGGGGCGGAAGGGGAGGCATGAAATAAATTGGAGGTGGTACCCTAATTCCAGCATGCGTAAGATTCAGCGATCTGTCGTTAGCTGGGACCACACAGGGAGGAAAAGGGAGAGGCGGTTGGAGAAAGGAGGGAACGGATCCTTTGACGATACTGGTATGACGCCCTCGGACGCACCTTCAAAAGGAGGGTTTTAGCCCTGTGGAAGGTTTGGAGGGACCTTGGTTCTGGCCCTCTTGGTTGCCTGACTGCCTCCGGCGACCGGTTCTACCCCGCCTTCTAGCAAAGTCCTGTCTGTCTGGGCTGAGGGTAAGAGCAGTGTGGCTGGGGGCGGAAGGGCCTGCGCTGAGTCACTGGCATGTGCATGCCCAGTGAGCGCATAATGACCCTGTTATCCTTTAGGCTTTGCAGCCTAGGGTCTGTCTTATCAGAGAATAGGCCTTGCCCTTCAAAGGGGAGGTCCTGAATTGTATGTTGGAGCGCCGGGGGAAGGCCTGAGACTTGCAGCCATGAGATATGCCTCATAGTAACCCCGGAGGCTAGGGTCCTGGCTGCTGAGTCCGCAGCATCTAGGGACGCCTGGAGGGAGGTTCTAGCCACCTTCTTCCCCTCGTCCAGGATGGCTGCAAATGCCTGTCGGGAGTCCTGCAGGAGCAACTCCTTGAACTTGTCCGCCACTGCCCAGGTATTATAATTATAGCGGCTAAGGAAGGCTTGTTGATTAGCCACACGGAGTTGGAGCGCCCTTGCAGAATAGACTTTGCAGCCCAGCAAGTCCATGCGCCTCGCGTCTTTTGATTTCAGGGCTGGAGCCTGCTGGCCATGGCGTTCTCTCTTGTTGACCAACTGGACAATGAGGGAGCAAGGAGGCGGATGGACATAAGTAGTCGTAGCCCTTGGAGGGAGGGCACCATATATTTACGTTCCACTCCCCGGGCAGCAGGTGGGACAGAGGCCGGAGACTGT